>NC_069506.1:110252840-110552840 GCF_027579735.1 Bombina bombina | reverse complement strand
AGGGGAAAGAGAGAGACAGAGGGGGGGAGAGATAGAAAGAGGGGAAAGAGAGAGGGGAGAGAGAGAGGGGGAGAGAGAGATAGAGGGGAGAGAGAGGGGAGAGAGAGAGGAGAGAGAGAGGGGAGAGAGAGGGGGAGAGAGAGAGGGGTGGGACCACTGTACTGCAAAAAATGGCCTGTGTGAACGGGCTTTAGGACTAGTTGTATATAATTGCTGAAAGTTTAAATGCTACTATTTACTTAGTATAATGTTAAAATTATTCACAGCAATACCATCCTTGTTTGCTGATATTTAGTATTTTGAAAGGTATTGAAATATTAAAGGGACAGTCAAGTCCAAAAAAAACTTTCATTTTTCAAATAGGGCATGTAATTTTAAACAACTTTCCAATTTACTTTTATCAACAATTTTGCTTTGTTCTCTGGGTATTCTAGTTGAAAACAAACATAGGAAGGCACATATGATAATTTCTAAGCCCTTGAAGGCCACCTCTATTTTATTTACTTTTCACAGCAGAGGAGAGCAAGCTCATGTAGGCCATATAGATAGCATTGTGATCACGCCCGTGGCTAGTGGCAGACACTGCACTAATTGGCTAAAATGCAAGTCAATAGTTAATAACTAAAAGTCATGTGATTAGGGGCGGTCAGAAGATGCTTAGATACAAGTTAGTCACAGAAGTAAAAAGTGTATTAATATAACAGTGTTGGTTTTGCAAAACTGGGGAATGGGTAATAAAGGGATTATCTATCTTTTTAAACAACAAAAATTCTGGTGTTGACTGTCCCTTTAATGTAAAGTAGAAGTGTTTCAGGGGATGAAAGGGGATTTATTAAAGAGTGTGTATCCAAAGTAGAAAGATAAACCCCCCCTTGAGTTCAGGCGCATTAGGTGTTCATACCCACCTTCCGAACATAGCAATGTACCACTGGATCATTAGGTTGTGGGGCACCCGAATGTACAGCCCTGCTGCTTTGGAAACAGCACATAACGCAGTTGTTAAACTGAGCAGCTGAGTGGGTGGGAAGTCTGGGACTGGCTGAGCAGTAAATGTGCATATGTTTTGGATTAATGAGCTTAAATTGTGTGTATAGTAAACTACTATTCCCATGTATGTGTTTACACATGTTTTTATGTGGTTTTAAAAAAATCTATATTGTTTTATACTCTGAGTAGCAGCCAGTCCATTACTTCAATTTTTGGATTTCCACTTTTAAGTGTGACTGACAGTGTGTGGATATGTGCGTGGGTGTCTGTATTGGTTTATGTGAGTGTGTATTTATTTATGTATATATGTGTATCTTAACCAATACAAATGTTTATTATATGGGAGGTATTTATGTCAGTATGTTAATTTCTGTGCTTTAGTTTTTTTTTTTATTGAAAGGTGGAGTCCAAGTAAGGTGGGAAGTCTTGGTAGGCTCTGGGCAGCTGCTGAAGCACCGTTACGCTAGTTTTGTAGAGAAAAGGGTCCGGTCTGGGTCGAGCCGACGAGGGCGATTAGCAAGCAAGTACCCTCCCACCCTGACTCCAGTTGTTTAATGTGTTGTAGATAATGACAGTACAAGCAGTGGTGTACAGAAGCCATGATCTTAGCAGAGGATCAACAGGAACAGGAAATGCCAAACAGGAAACAAGTGCAATAGAAATAAATCATAGAATTGCATATAAGCTAAACATAACACTCATAACATCTCCCTCTTTTAGTGTTAATAAATCAACATTGTGAAATTTAGATGAGTCCTTGTAATAACACATTCTACAGGTTAAGTCTTTTGGGTGGTTGTGAATGTCTGCCACTACGGGTGAAGACTGGCCCTCCTTGTACAAAGAGTTTCTTCTAACACTACTCTTTCCCAATTTCCAGTTAGGCTGCTTAGGAAAGAGTCACCAACAAAATATACTATTATTCAATTTTACATAAAATGGATCTTTTTCCAACCAGAGATCATCTACTTATAGAGATAGAGACTGACACCATAAATATTGAATCATCAAATACAGAGAACTCAAATATAAGCACTAATGAACTAATGAATGAATTAGAAAAAAAATAATGATTAAAAAGTTAAAACAGAAAACAGAAATGAAATATCTAGACAAATATATTGCACTCAATATAGTACCAAGAGGGCTTAGATTAGAAAAAAACATGCACATTTGATTTAAACAAAGAACTTAAGGATGAATGGTTCACATCTCTAGAAAAAGCATCCTTTGTACTAAATGATATTATCAAGAAAGCTAGAAATATCAGTCTTAATAAACTTGATACAAGGATAAATGAAATAAAAAACACCCTAGAAAATAGGAAATGCTCTGACATCTATAAAGAAAGACAAACAGAAATCATTAGAGCTTTAAATAATACTAACATAGAATTACAGAGGGTTAAAAAGAAAAAACTGAAACAAGATCAGGATGATTACTCAGGGACAATAGAAATTAAAGAAGGCCTACAGATGATCTCATCGACACATACACATGTACAACCTACGCCGACTATATCCTCCAAAGATAGTAACACAAATTATAACCATAAAAACCATTCAGGAATATTTCACACATTGAGATGATCAAAACACCGACCACCATCAGAATACCCAATAAAAATAGTCAGAGATATATACCACCTTCACATACTATTAGAAGAGATTGGGATTTTCCAAATGAGACTAATAGAGGACATAACACCCCAGACTATAATGTATATCATCAAAACAGTACATTTGATCCCTATCCCATATCCAACCAAGATGATAATCAAAATCATTTGCGCTTCCCTAACACTAATGGCCAAGGTAGACATTATAAAAATTGAACCAATAGAGATTTATACAGACCTCACTATAGACAGAATAATGATCAGCACGAATATAGATATCCCCCTAAAATCGATTAAAGGCATAGACTGGATAGAGATTCCCGACCAGAAAGAGAATACAGACAGGAACATTACATTAGTAATGAAAGACACTATCCGAATAGATCCCACATTAACCATCCGCATAGAAGGGAGGAGAAGAATTGGAGAGTCCCCTTAAGGAACAGATTCCAACCACTAGTGATAGGTGGGAGTTCGGAATCCACTAGAATTAATGAAACCCAAAGTCAAGAATTAACACATGCTCATTTTTTAGAAGAAACTCCACTAGCAGAAACATCCAAAGGGAACATTACAGAGAGGGTACATCTAGCACCTTTAATGAATTTAAGAAAAAGAACACTAGAGGAAAAAGAGGAGGAAGGAATAGAAAATCCCAGAAAATTGAGGTAAAGGAGGGACCAAAGATAGATACAAAAGACAACGGTGTATTTAACATCAGTAGTCAACCACTAACAGGAGGAAGAGAAGAGAGTGCTAAGTTTGGGATTATCCTTTGCACCCACTTCACGAATGAATACATTCGAAACACATATCCATATACAACAATTCATGAGAAAATTAACATTGAAAAGGTATTTTTTAAAGAATCCCATTGACTGGGATAGGAATCAATCACCCAGTGACAAATTCATCCACACAGATCTAAGGAACAAATTCAAGTTCTATCCAACCAATGATAAGGGTAAGAATATTGAGATCTTTGAAAAATCAGTACTGAGAGACTTAGAAAAATTAGAACATAGAAAATCACTCCCAAAAAATCTCAGTAAATCAGAGAACCAAGCTCTAAAACAACTAAAAGATAATCCAAATATCATCATAAAACCAGTGGATAAGGGAGGAGGAGTAGTTGTTATGGACAGGACCTATTACCTAGCTGAAGCAGATAGACTACTCAGCGACCATACCACATATAAAGAATTGAAAAGGGACCAAACCAGAGCTGACACCATCTTGCTACGTAACCTCCTAGAAAAAGCACATGGATTGGGTATCCTTAACACAAAAGAGTTTGACTATCTGAACCCCAAATTCCCTAGGATACCCATATTTTTTTTCTTCCCAAGATTCATAAAAACCTTAACAATGCACCAGGGAGACCCATTATCTCAGGGATCAACTCGGCCACAGCAAATTAATCACAATATATAGATAAATATTTACAAAAATATATGAGAACACTCACCTCCTTCCTCAGAGATTCCACACAGGTATTACAGATTTTAAAAAATTTAGAAATAGAAGGCGAGATCACACTGACCACCTGTTATGTCACTTCACTATACACAAATATTGAACATACTCTAGGGTTAGAGGCCATTTCTAAATTTTTAAGACAAGATAAGGATATAAGTACCGAACAGAAAGAGTTTATTCTAGATAGCATTAGCTTTATTCTTAACAACAACACTTTTTCTTTTAACGGAAAAATGTATGTTCAAACTAAAGGGACAGCTATGGGCACCAGATTTGCACCAAGCTATACCAACCTGTTTATGGGGAACTGGGAGGCAGATTTCCTGAGGTTGTGTAGCTTGGTGCAAGATCTGGTGACCTATAGAAGATACATAGATTATTAAATCGAAAGGCAGCAATGAAAATCTACTTGAACTTTTTAGGTACATGAACCAGAATGACAAAGGACTGAAATTTACATTTGAAACTAGTAAGACACGTATATCATTCCTTGACCTAGACATAGAAGTTGGAGCAAATAGTTTTAAGACCAAAACTTTCTTCAAAGAAGATGATTCCAACAACTTCATCAATGCAGACAGCTGCCACCTTACTAGGTGGAAGGAAAATATACCAAAAGCACAATTTCTTAGAGTACGAAAAAACTGTACAACACTAATAAGCTATGAAGAACAAGCTCAAATTCTTAGCAAGAAGTTTACAGATAGGGGATATAGTGAAGTGTCCATCACGAAAGATTTAGAACAAGTCAGAAAAGTAGATAGGGAAAGTCTATTACAATATAAAGAGAAACTGCCAAAGAATAAAATCACCAACCCAGAAGAAAGTGACATAATGGTACGTTTTATCACTAATTACAATGGAGAATACAAAAAAGTTAACACTGGCACCTAGTTAGGGAAGATCCCATCATAGGTGACAAATTACCCATAAAACCAAAATGTATATACAGACGCTCTGACAATTTGAAAATGCTTATAGCTCCAAGTGAATTTAAACACAAAGACACACATATGATACAGAAGGATCTCCATGGCAACAAAGTGAACGGCTTCTTTCCATGCCACTGTTGTAAATCCTGTCATTATAGCTCACAAACTAAAGAATTCTCATCTAATCATACTGGAGAAAAAAATGTCATTAAAGATACCATTAGATGCACTGACAAAGGGGTAATATACCTTATTTAATGCAGTTGTAAAAAACAATACTTAGGAGAGACAACTAGGACCCTCAGAGAGAGAATAAGAGAACATCTCTGGCGCATAGAAAAGGGTAACAAGGATACTCATCTATACAGACATTTTAAAGATGTACATAATAATAGATTAAAAGATCTAACATTCTGGGGTATAGTAAAAGTAAAAGCCGTCTGGAGGGGTGGTAACTACGAAAACAAACTCCTCAAAAAGAAGCAGAGCTGATCTATAAAATGAAGACCTTACACCAACTGGGGCTTAACTCAGAACTAGATGTTACGCATTTTATGTATGATTAATATTCACACTCATACACAATGCACAATATATTTTTCATCTCACAGCTAGTAACATATACATATATTTCCAAATATATCCTGATTAAGACCATTCAAGTAAATATTTTTCTTTCTACTAATAGTCCCCATAAATATAAATATAACTTTTATATCTATGGAACATATATATCGACTTTGGGAAATATAGAAAATAGGAGGTTGAACTAACTGCTACATACATGTGTAACCTTATAACATTGGCCACCAAGTTTAATTGTAAATTCAACTACATACTTATTATTGCTTATGTTCTTTCTATATGTGGAAATGGTTACCGTTAAGTAACAAGAACTTAAAACATACTGATTAGTGATGTCACGAATAGTTCGCCGGCGAATAGTTCCCGGCGAACATAGCATGTTCGCGTTCGCCACGGCGGGCGAACATATGCAATTTTCGATCCGCCCCCTATTCATCATCATTGAGTAAACTTTGACCCTGTACCTCACAGTCAGAAGACACATTACAGCCAATCAGCAGCAGACCCTCCCTCCCAGACCCTCCCACCTCCTGGACAGCATCCATTTTAGATTCATTTGGAAGCTGCATTCTTAGTGAGAGGAGGGACAGTGTAGCTGCTGCTGATTTAATAGGGAAATCGATAGCTAGGCTAGTGTATTCAGTGTCCACTACAGTCTGAAGGACTCATCTGATCTCTGCTGTAAAGACAGCACCCCAAAAAGCCCTTTTTAGGGCTAGAACATCAGCCTGCTTTTTTTTTTTTTCCTGTGTAATCTAATTGCAGTGCCCAGTGCCACCACTCATATATGGTGTAACAGTAGTGTACATTTAAAAAAAAAAACAACACTTTTTTGACTGTGAAATAATAGCAGACAGCTGCCAGTACCCAAGATGGCCGCCAATAAGGCAGATGGGGAGGGTTAGAGAGCTGTTTTGGGGTGGGATCAGGGAGGTTGGGGGCTAAGGGGGGATGCTACACCACAGCATATGTAAATATGCTAAAAAAATTATTATTTTTTTAAAAACCTTTTATTTTAGTACTGGCAGACTTTCTGCTAGTACTTAAGATGGTGGGGACAATTGTGGGGTGGGGGAGGGAAGGGAGCTGTTTGGGAGGGATCAGGGGGTCTGATGTGTCAGGTAGGAGGCTGATCTCTACACTAAAGCTAAAATTAACCCTGCAAGCTCCCTACAAACTACCTAATTAACCCCTTCACTGCTAGCCATAATACACGTGTGATGCGCAGCAGCATTTAGCGGCCTTCTAATTACCAGAAAGCAACGCCAAAGTCATATATGTCTGCTATTTCTGAACAAAGGGGATCCCAGAGAAGCATTTACAACCATGTGTGCCATTATTGCACAAGCTGTTTGTAAATAATTTCAGTGAGAAACCTAAAATTGTGAAAAAATTTAAGTTTTTTTTAAATTTGATCGCATTTGGCGGTGAAATGGTGGCATTAAATATACCAAAATGGGCCTAGATCAATACTTTGGGTTAAATTTACAAGAGAAAAGCATACACATAGACAGCACTCCTAGGTCAAATTGCAAGTTAGTTGCGAATAACCCTCACTTAGTTTGGGTTGTCTATTACACTACACTTAAGCTAAAATTAACTCTACAAGCTGCCTACATGCTCCCTAATTAACCCCTTCACTGCTGGGCATAAAACACGTGTGGTGCGCAGTGGCATTTAGCAGCCTTCTAATTACCAAAAAGCAACGCCAAAGCCATATAAGTCTCCTATTTCTGAACAAAGGGGATCCCAGAGAAGCATTTACAACTATTTATGCCATAATTGCATAAGTTGTTTGTAAATAATTTCTGTGAGAAACCTAAAGTTTGTGAAAAAGTGAACAATTTTTTTTTATTTGATCGCATTTGGCGGTGAAATGGTGGCATGAAATAAACTAAAATGGGCCTAGATTAATACTTTGGGTTGTCTACTACATTACAATTAAGCTAAAATGAACTCTACAAGCTGCCTACATGCTCCCTAATTAACCCCTTCACTGCTGGGCATAAAACACATATGGTGCGCAGTGGCATTTAGCAGTCTTCTAATTACCAAAAAGCAATGCCAAAGCCATATAAGTCTGCTATAATGGCATGTCTGGCACACAGTGTTGGGGCAAGGGTCCATCTGACCACTGATACCTGGTCTGCAAAGCATGGTCAGGGCAGGTATATCACCAACACTGCGCACTGTGAAGCGGGCGTAACCCTTACACTACCTGATCGATACAACATCATACCTGATGTTTTAAAGCACGTTATTCCAAACAATTTAGGAATGTTAGGTGATTTATGCCCTTTATGGATTAAAACCAGACTCTGCATCAACTATGTAATTTTCCATGGGAGTTTTGCCATGGATCCCCCTCCGGCATGCCACAGTCCAGGTGTTAGTCCCCTTGAAACAACTTTTCCATCACTATTGTGGCCAGAAAGAGTCCCTGTGGGTTTTAAAATTCACCTGCCTATTGAAGTCTATGGCGGTTCGCCCGGTTCGCCGGTTCCGCAAAAGTTCGCGTTCACCGTTCGCGAACCAAATTTTTAGGTTCGCGACATCACTAATACTGATGCCTCAATTCCCACTGAGGCAACAGTTCCCCCTTAGGACTAACATCGATATACAAAAACCAATATTGGAAATATTCTACTTTAAAAAACTTGGCAACTAATAATGGACATATTCCACCTTAAGACACTTGGCAGTGATAGGTTCCTTGAATAATACACCCACAGCCAATTAACCAATTAGATACAGACTATTGCTTTAAATAAATGGATATCTGAAGTGTAACTCATTCTTGAAAAAGCCCCAAGTGTGGGGTGAAACGCATTGAACAAGTTAGTACATATCAACCTGTGCCCTTTCCTGAAGCAACAAGTCTCTTTGTGGCTTGGTCTGAAAAAAATTGTTATATCTGTTTCTTTGCACAACTAGTGCAGACTCTAAGGAACAAGTAATATTGCTTTTAAGAAGACTTCTATTGTGTATTACAATCATCTGTAAAGGACTATACACTACGGTGCAAATACACAATACCAGCGAGATCACTACTTTGTGATGCTGTACGGAGCAACAGAGTTCCAGTGACGTCAGGAGCAGACGTCAGCACTATACCAAAAAACCCGGAAGTGAATACAGAGGACCAAGGATTAGAACGGCGGTCCGTTCACGACAATAGAGAATACAGAGAGGAGCAAGATTTGCACCCATCACATCGAATACATATACGCAGTACCAGCTACCTTACTCAAGCGGCTCCCACCTACTGAGCTCCAACGTACTCTTGTTATTATGAAAAACATCTAGGGCTACATTATCCCATCAAATGAGAGCGGATCCATTATTGAGTTAAGGCTCATTAAGTACACCCTCACTCTAGACGTAGAGTAAGAGAGTTCTTCAGGTACTTTTATTCATCTCTGTGTTTCAGTTTAATCCATTTTAGTGAAAATTCACCTAATATTTAAACTACCTGTTAGCAGAATTTTGAGTGCCTAGGGCAGCACAAAACCTAAATATGTCATTGGGTATACCATGTATCACAGAGGGTTCAAGTAGCTTGTTGGCAACTGGTAAGGAGGTCTTTAATCTCCTTGACATCAGTCTCTGTGCCCGACTACTATCCATGCCCTCGGTTGGAGTGTTTCTCCAATGTAAGATGGCCTTCCACGGGTCTTTACCATCACTTTGTGCTTTCTTGCATACATTTTTAACAATCTTCACAGCAGATTCAGCTTTGCCGTTAGCCTGTGGATGACGTGGTGAAGAAGTCACATGCTCAAACAACAATTCAGTGGCAAATTTCCTGAATTGTAAGCTTGCAAACTGAGGGCCGTTATCAGAGATCACTTTATCTGGTTGTCCATGATGTGCAAACTGAGCATTGCACCTCTTAACTGTAGTTTCAGTGGATAAGTCAGGAAGAAGTTAAATTTCCCAGAAGTCTGAGTAATGATCAACTAATATCAGATATTCTTTTCCTGCATAGTTGAATAAGTCTATACTGACTATCTGCCAAGGACGTGTAGGTATCTCATGTGACATCATGGTTTCTTTTTGTTGCAAATTATTATTATTCTTTATTTATAAAGCGCCAACAGATTCAGCAGCACATATGTGCATATTCATTGCAAGTGGGATAATTTCTGACAAAGTCTTTGATTTCACCTTGCATGTTGGGCCAGTAAAGAGTATCACGAGCTTGTCTGTAGCATGCCTCACCCCAAATGTGACTTGAGTGTATGCGTAATAACATCTCTGCTCTAAGTGACTTTGGTATTATGACTCTTGGACCTTTGTATAAGATACCATTTTGTACGCTGATCTTATCTCTGAAGGACCAATATTCCTTCACAATTGCAGGTGCTGCATCCTTTTCATCTGGCCACCCACTCAGAACAATAGACTTCAGTGCTTGTAAAGTTGCATCTCTGTCTGTGTGCTGTATGAGCTGATGTAGCCGCTGATCTGTGACATTTAGATAGTCCGCTTGATTAACTTCAGCAAAGAAAGTTTGTCCCTGTTGCAGCAAACAAACTGTATGATGCTCATGCTCACCTCCGGGTGCCCCATGATCCATTGTATCTCTGCTCAGGGTATCACTGATATACATTTTACATCCTGGCTTGTAGACAACATTGAGTTTGTAATGCTGCAATGTAAGCATCATGCTCTGCAAACACTTGGGAGCACATAAAAGGGGCTTTTTGAATATGGCTATTAGCAGTTTGTGATCAGTTTCAGCTCTGATTGTATCTCGGCCATAAAGATAATGATGAAAATGCTGGCAAGCAAACACAATGCTTAACCATTCCTTTTCAATTTGAGCAAATTTCTGCTCGACTGACGAAAGAGCTCTGGACGCATATGCAACTGGCTGACCTTCTTGCAATAGACAATATCCAAGGCCATTTTTGCTTGAGTCACTTTGTATTGTGACAGGCTTTATGACATCATAATATTTCAACACTGGGGCAGTGGTGACCAGCGACATTTCGGGGTCACAGCCTAATCTCTAAACCTGGACTGCTGCACTTTACATGTTATAATACTTCTATATGTAAAACACAGAACAGAATGGCATATACCTAGTAAGTGGAAATACAACAACTTAATAAATTAATCAACAACTGATATAATATGTACACAGTTAATACAGCAATATCATGTATATGTTTAAAAGAAACAGGTAAGGTCATACTCCTTATTCAGACACCTAGGGACCAGGGTATCCCATTTATTGATCCACCACATTTCTTTTTGCTTGAGAAGACTTTCCCTGTCCATGCCATTATGGGTGGGCTTAAACTGGTTATCTTATTGATGAACAAGAGATATTCGTATTAACAAACTGAGTTCATTGAGGATCTATTGAGAATTATTTTGTTTTGGAACTATTTCAAGATGAGTGGTTCATACAGACCAGGGTAACTACCATGGGTTCTACCATTGCCCCATCATACGCCAACCTATTCATGAATGAATTTGAAGAGAGTACCATCTATGAAAATGAATGCTTCAAGAAATTTGGAGCGGTTTGGTTAAGATATATTGATGATGTGTTTGGCATATGGTGGGGCAACGTTAAATCCCTCCTTTATTTTGTTAAGGAATTGAATACTATGGTGAGAGGTTTAGAATTTTCAGTAGTTTACATCAAAGAGTCTATATCATTTGTAGACACTAGGGTGTATAAAGCAGGTGACTATTTAGAGTTTGGTCTGTTTGTTAAAGATACAGACAAGAATACTCTATTAGAATATAATAGTTTCCATCCCAGACAACTAGTGGATTCTCTTCCTGAGAGCCAACTTTTAAGAATCGACAGGCTAGTGAGCAATAGGGACAGGAGGAAAGTGAGACTGAAAGAAATGGCTGCTAAATTTATAGATAGGGGATATCCTCCTAACCATTTACATTCCATGATAGATACATTGAATAAGCCCGAATTATCAGGAGTTAAAACCAAAGAGAATAGAATGGTCTTTGTAAAGCAATATAGCCCCCTCAGTGACAACATTTCTAAACTCATCAGAAAGAATTGGCATGTTCTTAGGGATTGCAATCAGGATATTGCTCTTTTCCAGGAACCTCCACTTATGGCCCATAGAAAGGTGAAACATTTGAGAGATCATCTCATTAGAACAGATGAGGGGTTCTAATTTCCACCATCCACATAGTGGTAAAAAGTATAATATAAATGGATTCTTTACATGTGAAACATCTTTTGTAGTTTACCTAATAAAATGTCTGTTTTTTTTTTTTATACTTGGGTGAGAAAACTCATAAAGTTAGGGATAGAATGATCCAACATCGCTCTAACATCAGATGTAAGAATTTAGAGGCTCCCCTGTCTAAAGCACTTTCTGGAAAAGGCCCATGGCATCAGCCAATTGAGATGGCAAGTCATTGACCAGATTAAGCCCACCCATAATGGCATGGACAGGGAAAGGCTTCTCAAGCAAAAAGAAATGTGGTGGATCAATAAATTGGATACCCTGGCCCCTAGAGGTCTGAATAAGGAGTATGACCTTACCTGTTTCTTTTAAACATATACATGATATTGCTGTATTAACTGGGAACATATTATACCATTTGTTGTTTAATTTATTAAGTTGTTGTATTTCCACTCACTAGGTAATGTATCAAGCATGAATAAGGGGCTGTGACCCCCAAACTTCGCTGTTTTTCTCAAATAAATTGCTTTAAGAATTCTTTTGGAGTGCCGTGGACTGACTTTATCTACTTAGCCCCAGAATAGTGGCCTTGAGACTAAATGCAGCAACTTCAGAAATTAAATATGGGGGTGCATCCTACTAGTACATCGCCCATGTCATACAAACCATCACAGTCTAAGCAGGTCATAATACACCACAACATTCTTTCTTGCCTCTACTGTTCCCCCAGTGATATTAAACATGCACGGTCTGAGGAGGTCATATATACAGGGATCTCTTCTCATGCCACTGTCTGTCCCCAGTGCCATACAAACCATCACTGGCTTAGCAGTTCCCTATGCCCATAAACACTTTCATATGCCAGGTCTTTGCTGCCAGTGCTATACAAATTATTACCAGCTAAGTAGACTACTAAAAATAGTTTTACCTTTCCTTGCCCAATTTCTACCCACAGTGCCATACAAACCATGACACATACACATGCCAGTACTGTGCCCCTAGTGCCATACAAACCATTACACATGTACACAATGACTCATACACATGCCAGTACTGTGCCCCCAGTGCCATACAAGTCATTACACATATACACAATTACACATACACATGCCAGTACTGTGCCCCCATTGCCATACAAACCATTACACATATACACAATGACACATACACATGCCAGTACTGTGCCCCCAGTGCCATACAAACCATTACACATATACACAATAATACATACACATGCCATTAATGTTCCCCCAGTTCCATACAAACCGTTCATCACCCACCAGTTTCTTTCATGAAGCTTGTTTTTCTTGTAGCCAACATTTTGCCTGTTATTTCAACTCTGTACCCAGTGCCAAATTATGACGTTTGGGGTCTCCCTTTCCATTTCTCCCTTTTTAAATGTGAGAGGACAGGGTACCTTTCTGACCTTTAACGCTACTTGCACATTGCCTTTGGTTTCACTAAGTTATATGTGGGACTGGATGAAGTCACCTCTCTAACAATTAGCAGAACACTGTCACAGATGCAGAACAAAACACTCTAGGAAGTCAACATTTCTGTTTCCACAAGCCACAAAGAACTTACATCTTAACTTTTTATTATTTAAGGAAAAAAAAACAAATTTTTCTTCAACCCCTAAAATATTTTCATTTGCACCTAATAGATATTTGGCCCTGGGCACTGTGTCAATAGATATGTCAGCTCTTTATGTACCTTTTTGTATGCCCAACATTCTGTCTGTCTCCCTGATTGGGGCCAAGTGATGTTTCTATACTGTTGGTGTATTTATTAGCAGCAGTTGCAACCAACGTGTTACGTATTGTGATTATGAATATTAATAATTAGTAGCAGTATACAACTATTGTCATTGATATCTAAAATTAATATAGCAGAATCTTGTCAAAACACTTCAGTAAGATGTTAAATCTCTGTAGTGAACCCCAAAATAACACTATTGAGATATCTATAATTTTGACAATATTATTGTTAAAAATTTATAATTAATCTCAATATAAAATATTCCTAAATTCTAATTAGTTAATCTTTATATACACATTGATTATATGTATGTAGTAAATGAATATATCCTATGACCAGTTATATATATCAATTGATCAATACAATATTAAAATATAAAACAGGCTATAGAGATATCTAGATTAATCTATATTCAGTAAATCATCTGGTACCTCAGTATTATGGACACAATATTTCTATAAATTAACCTTAACTCAAAATTAATCGCTTATTAAATATCACACATGAATTATACTAGAACAATTTATAACATTAATCCAATGCCAAAATATGGATTAATGATTTAACAACACTTGATTACCGAAATTTATCCCAATGTTATAATAGAATCTTAGCTCAAATTCAATAAGTCTAATGGAATTTGTGGGAGATTATTATTCAACAACTAGCCAAAAATAGCCTTATATCACTTTAAATAATCAACCAGAAAAATGTATTTATTATCAACACAATAGCCAATTTATGTGCAATTCTTAAGAGATTTCATAGTAAATAAGAAAATGAATTTATAAGTATGGACTGCAAAACCCCACTTCCTAATAATAAAGTTACTTAGCACTAATATAATTAATTATGGACTACACAGGTCTCTGAAATATAAATTATAACTAGAAATTACACCTTTAAATACAGCTTCAATTAAACTACTGCTTTAGAGACTACCTTTGATTTAAAATATTAAATATATTTAACAATCGCTTATACTTTACCAGCTCCAATGAGCGTTCAATCTCCCAGATAACTCTATTGTCATATGTGATGGAATATTGCACCAGTTTTGGAAATAAATACAATAATCTCTTATCAGAAAGAGGATTCCAACAGGTTTTTATTACAAAGGCTGTACGGCAAGGGTCAGTTAGTAAGTCACCAAACGAAGCAGCAAGAGCCTCTTCTCCCATGTGCAGAGAGTTTTTGTCAGAGACCAAAACTCCTCCCCATTTCTTCATCATTCAATAGAATTTCTCTGGGTATGCCCTTAGCTTCTCATTGGCCAATTGGTAATTTAATTCTCCCTAATTTAATATTTTTGGCCAACAGGAATTTGGAAAGTAGTTCCATTTTTCAGCTACAGGGAAAATATATTATATATAATACACATATCCCTAGGGTATGTCTCAATACAAATCCCTACTATAATATTTTAAAAGATGTATTTAAAAGTCATATTTCTATGAGTGGACTTGTAGTATAATCCAATAATTTCATCATTACATCAATCAATATTCCAGGAACCCTAACAATATTTCATATTTTGCTGTTATATTTTTACAATTTTGAGTATATTTCTCATATCTATGATTCAGGGCACATATTATATAGACATTTATATATAAGTATCTACTAGTCATATTTGGAACCTCCTTTGTACATTAGATGTCTGGAAAACAAAAGAAACTGTTATTTATTCTGAAATAAATTGGTTAAACATTTTAAATATTAATACAGATATTTATTCATGTCACTTCATTTTTAATATAGTATCCTGTGCATTAGACACATCTTAGATGTATATAACAGAGCCTATATGTATATATATATATATATATGTATATATATATATATATATCAGTAATTAGTATATTAATTAATTAATTGAAAACTATATAGACAATTGGTTTAAACTTTAAATCTTCAAACTCTTATGCTTTCAAATTACACAGGTTAATATATTTCTCCTGCTGTATTCAATAGAGACGCACGTCTGGATTTTGTATAATAATTAACACTTAAATGATAAGGGCTATATTCCCTGAGAATCTGTGTAACCTCCATTATTCTTGCAGACGGACCGTCTACTTCTTCAGGCAGGAAACTCCTTATATGGAAGTAAAAACCTGAGAATGCCATGTGATAAAAATCCCTTTGAAGTGACCTGTTTTCACTATTTGAACAAATGTGTATCCCCTTTGTTCTTTGAGGCATCCTGTCTGTGAGGTGTATCTGGTCACAGCAGGCAGTCTGAAGTCAGGGCCTTAATGAAACTTACAGTACAGAAGTTATATTTAAAATAGTTTCATATATAGATTAATTAATCAACATGATATCTATGCACATAACTTATATTGATATCTCACCTTTTGCATGACGATATTATCTTAACTTCCTGACTGAGCAGATGTCCTTATTAGCCCAGTTTTAAGGGGAGGTTTATTTAACATGAATAAAAGTGTGAGACCTTTAACTGAAAGTCCCTAAGGGTTATGACACTCTACAAGTCATGGCCTAGCTAGCTTGGTTAGTTACATTGTTTGTTAGGGGAGGGCTTAGGCTTACCATGTATATTTCTGGACTCCAGCCTCTTTTCCTGCTGTTTTCCTGGCTTTGCCTCTCTTCTGTCCCTGCCAGATTTAATTGTATTATTTTGTTTATGTTCTCAAGTGGCGGTGCAGAGATGACCATCTTCCTTCAGGTTGATGTAGTTGCTGGTTGCATGGGCTTTGCAATCATTTAATTAAATAGTGTAGTCAATACAAATCAGATTACTTTTCTTTCAGCATGTAACACCTTTAAATCACCATGGGTAGCACTTGGTGATTGGTGGCTACATTTAGCCATCAATCAGCAAGCGCTACCCAGGTGCTCAATCAAAATGGGCCGGCTCCTAAGCTTACATTCCTACTTTTAAAATAAAAATACCAAGAGAACAAAGAAAAATTGATAATAGCAGTAGATTAGAAAGTTGCTTACAATTGCATGCTCTATTTGGTCCAAAATATACAATGTTGATATAGTTACATTTTTGTCAATATATATTCTTTTGATTAGAAACTGTTCCAGAAATATTTAAAGTAGTTTCTTAATGGATAAAAGGTAATTTTGCTCATCAATTAATATGCAAGTGCAGATCACTAATCTGTATGCAGTGGTTTTGTTATTGACCGGTCAAAAGTTAAATGAAACAAAAGTCTCTACCTGTGGAGTGAAGTTTATCTGGTTCTTCCTCTTTGTTCCCTTTTTAAAGACCACTGTAGATCCTTAGCGGCACGGGATTCAAGTGTAGCAGAACAAACTACATATCCTCCACAGGGACATCAGAGTATGCTGGATCTCCGCAACGCATTTCACCCCATTAGCTGGGGCTTTGTCGAGAAGCTTGACATCCTGCACAAGTGTAAATTACACATAATAATTAATACAGATAAAATACTATGCACAAAGTGTAAGTGTAACAACACTCTCATATCATGCAGTGCTATATTACACTGGGCTTGTCGCTCCTTCATATACAGCAGTGCTGGGGTATTCCACCATTTTTCTTTTGAGCATTCATTAATTTTAGCCCCTGTGAAGTCTGCACTACAATTTCTCTCCAAGATGGAGAATCATTTGATCATCAGTCCCTTAAACAAGTGATTTGACACTCTTGACTTCCCCTCACTTCTTTCTGTTCCATATTTGTAACGTGTTTAGGAATATGAGACCTTTTACATTTTACACCACTGGTCATTTAAATGTTCAGTATATTTGTGAAGAATTTATATCACAGTCTGTTAAAATACTGGAGTGTCCGGATGAATAATGAACACCTCACAAACCTATTACTGTAGCAGAATCTCTCCGTGTTCCTATCACTCTCCTCCTCCTCCTCCTCCTCCTCCTCATAACTCTTGTATCCGTGTTACAGAAGGGTATCAGCTATGCTTGATTCTTGTAGGATATCTTAAATACCGTATTTTTTTAAATAGAAAGGTTTAGGACAAGTTTTTGGAAGGCAACATCTAATATTCACACTGCTGCTTTGGGTCCTGTCACTGACCTGGTAGGCCGATCAGGAACTGGAACCCAATAGCAACGATAAATTTTAATGATAGAATAGAATATACAATTTTAAACAAGTTTCCACTTTACATCTATTATCTAATTTGCTTAATTTTCTTGGTTTCCTTTGTTGAAAAGCATATCTATGTAGGCTAAGGAGTAGCAATATATGCCTCTTGTCATTTGCTCACCAGATGTGTTCAGCTATCTCCTAGTAGTGCATTGCTGCTCCTTCAATAAAGGATATCAAGAGAATGAAGCAAATTGTTATTAGAAGTAAATCTAAAACAAGAAAGAAAAATGACGCGTTTCATGTCCTTTTAAATAAACTTGCTTGTCATATTGCAGATTTGTTTTGTCTGTTAATTTGATTCTGAGCCTGTTCTTGTTGCTCTGGCAACTTTGCCTTTGTAGTACTTAGTTTCTAGATCTATGCTGAATACTGACACTGTAATAGAATTATCTTAGTTGAACATATATAGGTTAAATACCAATGGTTCTATGGGATTCTAAAGTTGAATACATAGAAAAATCATAACATCTTTATAATAAGAAAAGGTAAAGTGACTTTAAAGGGACAGAAAACCGAATTTTTTAAAATGGTTTCAATTTATCTTGTAAAAGCATGGTAGAGTCCAAATACAGCGTGCTACCAGTTTTTGATACTTTCTAAAACATTTTGCAACCAAAATCTCACTTCCTGACAGTGTCTTCATTAGACTTACTCTATGCATCCAATAATGGAGGCCATATGCATATATGTATTAGAGGTGTGCACAGTCGAAAAATTCGGCTTGGCCGAATCTTTCATACCAAATATTAAAAAAAAACTTTGAATTTCGAATAGTTGGTGCTGTTTTAAACAAAACGAATACTGAAAATACGTGGATTATTTCCATTTGAATTTTTACCTTTAGCACATTGGAAAGTCGCGCTAATCCAGATCCTTCGTCAAAGAACCCAGGACCACTCTAATAGGAGGTTTAGCACGCTCTAAGCCGCCTTTTAGTGAGGCCCGAGCTCTGTGAAGAAGGTTTGGGATTAGTGTGGCTCCCCAAGCGCGCTACTGGTAAGTATTATAAACACATCAGGTAATTTAAAGGAAACAAATGAATACTGAATAATTTCATCAGTATTTTATTAGTTTTCTCTAAATTTCGTGGTGCATTCACTCGGATATTCGTTTTGTTAAACCAAAACAAATATTTGTGTTTCGTTAACAAATCTGCATTTTCAGGGCCTAATTTAAAAAAAAAATAAAAGGTTTATTTTAGTAAGCAATATTTTGGAAAGTAACGCCTAGATTACAAGTTTTGAGCTATAGAGGGTGCGAAACGAACGCAACAAAAGTTGCGTTATTTCACTCTCCATAGTGCTGCCATTATGAGTTACTGAAAAGCCTCCTTGTGCGTGCGATATGGTGGGGTCCCATACCACACAAGGCAAGGGCTACTTTGACGTGTTCGTGCAAGCTTTCCCCCATAGACATCGATGGGGAGAGAGTGTGCGAAAAAAACTAACAACTGAAGTGCAGAATGGCGATTGCCGTAACGCAACCTTATTGATGTCTATGGGGAAAAGAAAGTTACATTTAAACATAGCACTCTAACATAAACCCCAAGTTTAAACTGCCCCCGACATCGCCGACACCTAAATAAAGTTATTAACTTCTAATCTGCCGCTCCCGACATCGCCGCCACTAATAAAAGTTATTAACCCCTATTCCGCCATTCCCTGACATCACCGCCACTATAATATAGTTATTAACCCCTAATCTGCCGCCCCAATATTCGCCGCCACAAATAAACCAATTAACCCCTAAACCGCCAGCCCCCCACATCGCAAAACACTAAATTAAACTATTAATCCCTAAACCTAACACCCCCTAACTTTAATTTAAAATTACAATATAACTCTATTTTAATAAATAAAAACTTACCTGTGAAATAAAAATAAACCTAACATTAAACTATAAATTAACCTAACATAACTAGTCTAATAAAATAAAAAATACTACCAATTTAAATATCAAAATTACAAATTTAAAAAAACCTGAGAAAAATTAAAACCCTAAGATTACAAATAAAAACAATTACACCTAATCTAATAGCCCTATAAAAAAAAAAAGCCCCCCAAAATAAAAACACCCCCTAGCCTACAATAAACTACCAATTGCCCTTAAAAGGGCCTTTTGTAGGGCATTGCCCTAAAGAAATCAGCTCTTTTACCTGTAAAAAAATACAAAGTCCCCCCAACAGTAAAACCCACCACCACACCATACCCCCCAAAATATTTTTGGTTGTTCAAATCAGCCAATAAGATTTCAGTAGCTCTCATCCTATTGGCTGTTTTGCACAGTCAATAAGATTTCAGAAGCTCTCATCCTATTGGCTGATTTGAATTTGCAGAATCAAATCAGCCAATAGGAATGCAAGGGACGCCAATTTGAAACGGCTACCTTGCATTCAACTTCAGTGTATGGCGGTGACCGTATGAAGAGGACGCTCTGCGCAGGATGGGATCCAGGAAGATAGAAGACACCCTGGGATGAATGAAGACCTCGCCGTCTGGATCAAGACCTGCCCGTCTGGATGGAGATTGATCTCCAGACTTCAGGAAACGTAAGTAGATCTTCTGTGGTTAGTGTTAGGTTTTATTTAAAAAAAAAATTTTTAGATTAGGGTTTGGGCTTTTTTTAAAGAGCTGAATGCCCTTTGCATTGCCCATTTAAGGGCAATGCAAAAGCGCTAAAAGCCTTTTTAAAGGCAATGCCCATACAAATGCCCCTTTAGGGGCAATGGGTAGCTTAGCTTTTTTTTAGAGTTAGGTTTTTTATTTTGGGGGGTTAGTTGGTTGGGTGGTGAGCTTTACTGTTGTATTTTTTTTTTACAGGTAAAAGAGCTGATTAAGGACTATTGGTAGTTTATTGTAGGCTAGGGGATATTTTTATTTTGGGGGGGCTTTTTTATTTTTATAGGGCTATTAGATTAGGTGTATTTTTTTGTAATCTTAGTGTTTTTATTTTTCGTAGGATTTGCTTTTTTTTTAGTTGTAATTTAGATTTTTTAATTTTTGTCGTAGTGTTCATTTTTTAAAAATTGTAATTTAGTATTTTTAATTGTTAGTTTTTTTTTTATTAGAATAGTAATGTTAGGTTAATTTATAGTTTAATGTTATATTTATTTTTATTTCACAGGTAAGTTTTTATTTATTTAAATGTAATTTCAATTTAAAGTTAGGGGGGTGTTAGGTTTTGGAGTTAATAGTTTTATTTAGTGTTTTGCGATAGGGGGGCGGCAGTTTAGGGGTTAATAGGTTTATTTAGTGGCGGAGATGTGGGAGGCCAGAGGTTTAGGGGTTAATAACTTTATTATAGTGGCGGTGATGTCAGGGAGCGGCGGTTTAGGGGTTAATGTATTTAATAGTGTTGGCAATGTGGATGGGCAGCAGATTAGGGGTTAATAGGTTTATTTAATAGCCGCAATGTGGGCGGCAGATTAGGGGTTAATAAGTTTAATATAGTGTTTGCAATGCGGGAGGGCCTCGGTTTAGGGGTTAATAGGTAGTTTATGGGTGTTAGTGTACTTTGTAACAGTTTAGTTATGAGTTTTGTGAAACATTTTTGTTACACAAAATCCATAACTACTGGTCTCAGAAAGCGGAATGGATCGTGTCGATATAGGCTGAAACGCAAGCATTTTAACCTTACCGTAGAAACTGTAATACCGGCGCAATAGAAATCCCACACAAAAAGTAATTTTTTTGAGTGCGGGATTGACGTTGCGTTATTGTAAAGGTTCAGGAGTTCTGTAAGATAAAATAAATATTTTATGAACCACAACAGCAGAGATAGTTAGTGGGAGTTGTTGCAATCTGAATACTGAAAGATAAACATAAATTACTCCCATGAGTAATGTTTATACTTAAGTAGTCAAGCAGGCTGGTTTTTATAAGGTAGAGTGTGTAGATAAACACTATAGCTGCCACATGTGTGTGAAACACTGAATAGGCGCAGCAGTGTATTACAAGGACACTATACCTTTAAGGTTTTGCTTAAGCAAGTAAGATAGGGAGAAAAAGATATTCAATCGAACATATTATAATAGCTTACATTTGCAAACAGTGAAAAATATGAGATATTAGGATCGTAACAGAGGATATGTATCAATATCAGAACACACATAAAAACAAGTTAAAATCCATAGGAGAGGCAAAATTTATACCTTTAGAGAGCAGTTCCGTTGCTGACAGGAGCTGGCAGAGAAACGATCTTCAGCGTGTGACGTCACAGCCTGAATCCGACTTCACTTCCTGGTTGGTTTGGAAACAGCTGGGAGAGCTACGGATTAAAGACAAAGTAACCAGCTGGAAGAAACAGAACAACTGTAAGCAGGTAACAACTTAGGCTGCAAGTGGGGAGAGAAAATCCTGAGGAGGTTGGATATAAGGAAGAAATATCTTTAGGAGCTTAAGCTGGCTTGAATTACACCAAGGCAGAAACTTTTCTGCAGGAACAATACCAAGCAAGGGTATGAGTGGGTGGGAGTAATTTATACAGATAGAGAGTAATAAGCCCTTCCTACTAGTTAAAGGGCAAGAAGGAGAGAATGTACATGACAGGACTCCCCCTTCAAGGAGCAGTTCCGCGGCTCAAGGTCAAGGCCGATCAGGATTTCTTCTGTGGAATTGAGAAACCAGCCTGGAAGCGGAGCTGTTAGCTGCTGGTTCCCAGGAATCATCATCTTGTCCATATCCCTTCCAGTGTATGAGGTATTGAAGGGTTTCCCAGTATCTCCTGGAGTCTAGTATGGAATGAATCTCATATTCAATGTCAGGATCTATGATGGCCTGAGGTGGTACGTCTGAATTGCCAAGATTACGAACTGCACGATAGGGTTTTTTGATGGTGTGGATAATAAGATTTCTTGTGGACAACCATACTAAGTCACCAACTGCATAGGATGGAGGTGTTTGTCTTTTTTTATCATAGTATTTCTTTTGTAGTTGTTTCGATTGTTCAAGACAATCTCGTACTGAAGAGAAATTCTCAGAGATGGAATTCATTAGGTCATTGACCGTTGGACAGGTACTTTCAATTTGAGGCAGTAGATTGAATGTTGGGTGGTACCCATAGTTGACAAAAAATAGAGTCTGTTTAGTTGATGAGTGTACAGCGTAATTATATTGGAATTCAGCGAAAGGTAAGAACAGACCAATGGTTTTGTTTGGAGCTGCAGAAACATCTTAAATATTATTCAAACCATTGATTAGATCTTTCTGTCTGTCCATTACTTTGAGGATGAAATGCTGAACTTAATATTTTCTTAACGCCCAAGGTTTTACAGAGTTCTTTCCAAAACTTGCTGGTGAATTGTGATCCGCAGTCGGAAGTAATTGATTTGGGTAAACCGTGATGTTTGAAGACATAAGTAATTAAGTGTTGTACTGTTTCTGAGGCAGTAGGTAATTTGTGGTACGGAATGAAATGAACCATCTTGCTGAATAAGTCTACAGTTACAAAGATAGTATTGTTATTTGCTGATCTGGGAAGATCAACAATGTAGTCTAAGGCAATATCCCTAAAGGGTCTGTTAAGTATTGGTAGAGGTAACAAGAATCCATAGGGATGTTTTTTATCCTTTTTCAAAGGAGAACATGTTTTACAAGTTAATACATGATTAGTTGTATCTTTTGTCACTGTGGGCCACCAGTAAGACCTGGTTAACAGTTCTACAGTTTTGTGTATTTCTGGGTGGCCAGCTAATGGTGATTAGTGAGCTGAATGAAGAACGGTTTGACGTAGTAGTGGTGGTATATATAATTTGTCGTCATGGTAATACAACCTATCAGCCTTTTTTAATAGTTTACTGAGGGGTTTATTTACATCTGCATCTTGTTGTCTCCTCATGAAGGTAATGTTTTCTATTAAAAAATGAAATATTACCTTTTGGAATAATGGAATCTTGTATGGAAGTATGTAAAGGTTTTTCATATATCCGGAAAAGTGCATCTGCCTTTCCATTCTTTTTTGCTGGTCTATATGTGATCATGTAATTGAACCTGGATAAGTAAAGTTTCCATCGTACTTGTCTGGAAGATAATGTTCTAGTGGATTTCAGATATGGAAGATTTCTGTTGTCAGTATGTATATTTATTGTTACGGTAGTACCTTCCAGGAGATGTCGTCAGTGTTCCAATGACACCTTAATTGCCAGCAACTCTTTTTCCCTTATAGGGTAATTCTGTTCCGGAGGGGTCATGATTCTTGAATAGAATGCCACAGGATGTAGTGGTTTATTTAGGCTTTTTCTTTGGGAAAGGACAGCTCCAACAGCAAAGTCTGATGTGTCTACTTCAAGGACATAATGCAAATTTGGGTTTTGGAATCTGAGGATTAGGGGCAGAGGTGAATTTTGTTTTTAGAGTGTCAAATCGTTTTTGTGTTTCATTTGTCCAGAGAAAAGTTGTATTTGCTTTTGTGAGGTTCGTTAGTGGTTTAGATAATGCAGCGAAAGTTTTAATAAACTTTCTGTAAAAGTTTGCAAAACCCATGAACCTTTGTATATCTTTTTTTGATCTAGGTATTGGCCATTTTTTATGGCTTGAACCTTATTGTCTCCATGTTTATTTCTCTAGGTGAAATCTGATATCCCAAGAATGTTATCTCTTCTGAGTTAAAAATACACTTTTCAGGTTTAGAATATAATGAATTGCATCTGAGTCTTGATAGAACAATCCGAACATGTTTGACATGTTCAGGTAAGGCTTTGGAGTAAATTAATATGTCATCTAGTATATCTCTGAGCAGGTCATTATTAGATGTTGAAAAGTTACTGGGGCATTACTGAGGCCGAATGGCATGACAGTGTACTCGTACAATCCGTTGGAACAGCCATTAAAATGCGAGCTCAATCCTATTGGCTGATTGGAATTCACCTTTGGCTGATTGGATTCACCTTTAATTCCGATTGGCTGATAAAATTCTATCAGCCAATCGTAATTCAAGGGACCCCATCTTGGATGACGTCCCTTAAAGGAACCTTCATTCTAGAAGAGCCGTCGATTGAAGAGGATGCTCCGTGCCGGATGTCTTGAAGATGGAGCCGCTCCACGCCGGATGGATGAAGATAGAAGATACCGTCTGGATGAAGATGTCTGCCGACTTGGATGAAGACTTCGGCCCGCTTGGATGAAGACTTCTGCCGGCTTCGATGAGGACTTCTGCCACTTCGTTGAGGATGGATGTCGGGTCTTCAAAAACTGTAAGTGGATCTTCAGGGGTTAGTGTTAGGTTTTTTTAAGGGTTTATTGGGTGGGTTTTATTTTTAGCTTAGGGTTTGGGAGGAAATTTTCAGGGCAATGGGGAGCTTAGGTTTTTTAGATAGGGTTTTATTTGGAGGGTTTGGTTGTGTGGGTGGGGGGTTTTATTGTTGGGGGGTTGTTTGTATTATTTTTTACAGGTAAAAGAGCTGATTTATTTGGGGTAATGCTCCGCAAAAGGCCTTATTAAGGGCTATTGGCAGTTTAGTTTAGGTTAGGGTTTTTTTTATTTTGGGGTGGCTTTTTTATTTTGATAGGGCTATTAGATTTTGTGTTTGTGTTTGTTTTTGTTTTTAATTTAGTTAATTGTATTTAATTAATGTAATTTATTTAATTGTAGTGTAAGGTTAGGTGTTAGTGTAAGACAGGTTAGGTTTCATTTTACAGGTAAATTTGTATTTATTTTAGCTAGGTAGCTAGTAAATAGTTAATAACTATTTACTAACTATTCTACCTAGTTAAAATAAATACAAACTTAGCTGTGAAATAAAAATAAAACCTAAGATAGCTACAATGTAACTATTTGTAATTAATTCAGTGCTCAGTTACCAGAAAAAGGTTTAAATGTAGCTCTTTTGTCTAACAATTTCTGCAAACACAGACTCAGTTTGGTCAGAAAAGGAAACAGTGAGCAATTAATTGCCAGTAGGAGTGGATACAAGGTAACACAAATTACCTCTAAACAGAAGTATAATGAACAAGGTTATTGAATGAATTCACTATAGTAATCAAATGTCACAGTTGTATTCCAGATAGTAAAGTAGAATCCTTCACACACATTCACCCGATAAAATATTTACAGTCTCAAACACACAGTCTGTCTCAGGCTGATAAATAAACTTATGAACAGCTGAGTCTGGAAACAGGAATGTAACTTACACAGAACTGAGGAGTAGCAGGTAGTCCGGATTAACTTTGGAGTAATGGTAGCTGAGTAAGAGGACAAATCCTAGTAAGCTGTAAGCAGATAGAAAGTTACAGGAACGTTTTACCTGAGAGGCTTCACGGAGGAGCAGCGGTGCTGTATTGAAGGCTTGCGGTGAATGTGTGACTCACTTCCGGTTAGCAGAAACAGAAGTTGGAGAGTAGCTGTGGTATCGCGGTCAGTGATGGAAACTGACAGGCGCTGCAAAGGGAGAGCTGCAAATGGATTTTCCAGTAGCGGTTGTGCACAGGTAAATAGGACATAAAGATAATCACTCTGGAACAAAAGTAGATCCACAAGGTCAAACTGTGGATAGTTGATAGAGATCCCCTGAGGGTTCTAGGAATTGGTAATGGACCTGAAGTTGTGGCAAAAGGTTACAAACGAAAGGCTGCTTGTATTCTCAATAATCAGGCAAGGTCTGGAAGTAGGAGGCTCCCTTTTAAAGGAGTGAAGTGCATGCAGGGAGATACCTTAAAGGTATATCACACTATTAGTTATATTGTAGCTAGCTTAGGGTTTATTTTTATTTTATAGGTAAGTATTTAGTTAATGATAGTAAGTTTTATTTAGATTTATTTTAATTATATTAAAGTTAGTGGGTGTTACGGTTAGGGTTAGGGTTAGGTTTAGGGGTTAATAACTTTAGTATAGTGGTGGCGATGTTAGGGACAGCAGATTAGGGGTTAATAACAGTAATGTAGGTTGCGGTGATGTTAGGGACAGCAGATTAGGGGTTAATAATATTTAACTAGTGTTTACGATACGGGAGTGTGGCGGTTTAGGGGTTAATATGTTTATTCTAGTGGCGGCGATGTCGGGAGCAGCAGATTAGGGGTTAATAATTTTATTTTAGCGTTTGCAATGTGGGAGGGCCTTGGTTTAGGGGTTAATAGGTAGATTATGGGTGTTAGTGTACTTTTTAGCACTTAAGTTATGAGTTTTATGTTACAGCTTTGTAGCTTAAAACTCATAACTACTGACTTTCAGTTTACGGTATGGATCTTGATGGTATAAGCTGTACCACTCACTTTTTGGCCTCCCAGGCAGACTCGTAATACTGGCGCAAGGAAAGTCCCATTGAAAAAGGACTTTTTGAAAGCTGCCGTAGTTACGTTGCATTACGGCCAAAAAAGTGTGCAGTACAGAAATACCTACAAAACTCGTAATACCAGCGGTAGTGAAAAAGAGCCTTAATGCTGCTTTTTCACTCATAACGCAAAACTCGTAATCTAGCCGATAGTAAATTGTTAAAATAATATGTAATATCTTCTTTGCCTAAGGAGAGTGGTTGAAGAGCTTATGAAGTGACTGAAAAATACATAAACTGTGTCTGGTTATTAGCAGCGTACTATAAACAGCACAATAAACACTTGTCTGCTTCATTGGGTTTGATTCCTTCTACACACTCATGAGTTTTTCCAACACTGGCAGAAGTGTGTTCTCTGCCATGTCGAAGTCTTACAGAATGGAAGGGAGATGTTATTTTTAACAAATGAGTGGAGAGACCAGTAATATAATAGAGGAAAATACATAGTAATGCAATTTATTTTTTCTAAAAATACTATGTAAATGTGCTTCCAAACAATTCTGAACAGAAAGTGTCTAATAATAGGTTATGGTGTGTTAAATGTCTGAGAGAACAAATGTAAACTCTAAATTAGTATAAATATTGCATTGTGTAACACAGGGTTTGACAAAATTCTTTAAAATCTAGGAGCCAGACCAAAAACCTAGGAGCCAAAAATTTCGGTGAAGTCATGAGCTACGTAGTGTATTATTTGGAATGTTCTTGCAAATTATTTTATGTAGGACGCACAGAAAGATCTCTAAAAACTAGACATTTAGACCATATAAAAAAATTTAAGAGGAGGATCTAAGCTATGTAGTTTCCAAATATTTTGCTATGGTCCATAATGTAAGGGTTAACATCTTGTGCTGGTAATAGGATCCTCCCTCTTACTGTTCCTGCCTACTTAAACAGATAACTCCCAGTAACTTTGCTGGTTGATTGAGATACTCTCTTATTACCTGGATGCTCAAGCTTCTTGCCATTACCATAATTTGATTATCCTGACTTTCCTGTGCTCAAAGTCTCTACCGCAATCTAACCACTCTGAATCCTACCTTTGAGGAAATCCTTCTTGCTACCGGAGCGCTCCGAAGTCAACAGCTCATCCTGCACAGACGTATCAGCCGATAAGTCATCAGCTACGGCCCGCAGTTCCACTCTGTATCTCACATTCACACAGCCTCCAAGCTGAACACGCTGAGCTGCCGCTCTCCGCATTTACTGGCAACTTTCCTGGATAAAGGTTTGACCGAACTATTTCTGTTTCCACATATCTGTTACAAATGTGCAACTTATCCTTAGCCTTGTTTTATTACTTGACATAGCCAACTACCTGATTTATTCAGAGCACAATATTATCTGTTACAGTTGTCTACTTAACTCCTATATTACCTCATATTACCTAAAGCCACATGAGGTTATGTTATGCTTTCTCACTAGCATATCAAATACCCACTTATGGCTAATATCAAATCTCACTAGGGAAACCTTAACCCATACTAGGTATTCCAGGTGAGACAAAATACAATTTTATACTTAGTAACTATTGCGCTCTAGTTAAAGTTTCCTTTAAAATTGAGGAAGTTATTAGAAAAGGTTATAACCATTTAAGTGCCTTACAGAATCAACCAGCCTGAAAAATTATAGGAACTAGAGTTGATACTTTATTTGTTCCTTTAGATTTCCCTCAATTACTAGGATCATGGATCAGGAAACAATGTGCAATAGGATACAAACACTGTCTGATAGGATGGACACTTTATCCAATTCCTTCCATGAACTGCAGGTTGAAAATCAGGCTCTAAAAGCTTGCTTAAGGGTAGTACTTGCTCCTAAACCTTCAACTGCAGAAAATCACCCTGAGCCTTTAGTCTCTCCTCCAGAGAAATTCTCCTGAGACCGTTCCCAATTCAGGGAATTTAAAAACTCCTGTATGTTGATGTTTGAAATGAAACCCAGAACTTATCCTTCAGAGAGATCTAGAGTTCTCACGGTAATTTCTTACCTCAGGGGGGAGCCTAGGGCCTGGGCTGATACTTTTTATGAGTCTGAGGATTCCATTCTGGGTTCCCTTACTGCTTTCTTTACCCAAATGTCTGCTTTATATGATGACCCTTTCAGGCAGGTTTTGGCAGAAAATGCCCTGCGGTCTCTGAAGCAGAAAAAGAATCAAGCAGAAACCTATATCACACAATTTAAAATATTTGCCAGAGACTCAGAATGGAATGAAGTCTCACTTAAGACACAGTTCAGATTAGGCCTTTCTGAAGAGATTAAGGATGAACTGTCAGGTATAGGAATCCCTGCTTCCCTAGAAGATTTCTTTGCTCTGACCATCAGTATAGACAGGCGCCTTAGGGAAAGGCGAACTGAACGGGCTAGTTATTCCAAAGGCTACCTCCCAACTACTTCTTATCAATCAAGAGACATACCTCAACCTATGGACATAGGAATCCTTAAAGGGCCCTTGACCTCTCAAGAGAAGTCCAGGAGGAAACAATTAAGCCTATGCATGTACTGCGCTTGTCCTACCCATGATGTCAAGGACTGTCCAGTTCTATTGAAGAATAAGAAGGGTATGACATTTAACTCTTCAGTTAGCCTCTTAACAAAATCTAAAAACACTACTTACATAACTATCCCTCTTATTTTGCAGTGGGATCGTCACAAGATCACCACTGAAGCTATTGTGGATACTGGTGCATGTAGAACTTTTTGTTGACCTTGATTTTGTCACAAAAAATAAAATTCCTGTTGTGAATAAGCATACTCCGGTCTCTGTTAAGGTTATTGATGGCACTTTACTCTCATCTGGACCAGTAACTCATCAAACCATTCCCCTTCAGGTAGTCTTGAAACCACAGGTAACTGAAGCTCTCTCTTTTGATGTGATCTCCTCACCTATGTTTAACATAATTCTTGGTATAGATTGGTTATGCACACATAAACCTCATATAAACTGGGCTGACTGCAGTCTCACTTTTCCTACTAAACAAACCTCTTGTAAGAGTAATAATGATTTAACTATTATGCATATAGATGATTCTATTTTACTACCACACTTTCTATTGTACGTGACAACATACTCCAAGCTCAAGCATCCCAACGACGGTACTACAATCTCCACCACCGAGCTAACCCTCATTATACCGTGGGACAGTATGTCTGGTTGTCCACAAAGAATTTGAGGATTCCTTATCCATGTAAGAAACTAGGCAAGTTGTTCATTGGACCTTATCGCATCCTTCATGTTCCCAGTCCCGTCACTGTTACCTTGCAGCTTCCTTCCTCGTTTAGAATTCACCCGACGTTCCACATCTCTTTGGTCAAACTCTGCAGTTCTCCTCCTGCCAACTCAGCTCCACTAACCTCCGCTGTTACTGTAGATCCGGATGAGCAGTATGAAGTTCATAGCATTTTGGACTCTCGTTACAGACGTGGCGTCCTCTTCTATCTGGTACATTGGAAGGGTTTTGGTCATCAGGATGATTCTTGGGAACCTGCTTCCAATTTATCTGCTCCTAGGTTGGTTTCCTTTTTCCACAGACGTAACCCAGATCGTCCTAGACCGTGAACCTCGCTGTGGTTCTTTAAGTAGGGGGCTCTGTAAGGGTTAACATCTTGTGCTGGTAATAGGATCCTCCCTCTTACTGTTCCTGCCTACTTAAACAGATAACTCCCAGCTAACTTTGCTGGTTGATTGAGATACTCTCTTATTACCTGGATGCTCAAGCTTCTTGCCGTTACCATAATTTGATTATCCTGACTTTCCTGTGCTCAAAGTCTCTACCGCAATCTAACCACTCTGAATCCTACCTTTGAGGAAATCCTTCTTGCTACCGGAGCGCTCCGAAGTCAACAGCTCATCCTGCACAGACGTATCAGCCGATACGTCATCAGCTACGGCCCGCAGTTCCACTCTGTGTCTCACATTCACACAGCCTCCAAGCTGAACACGCTGAGCTGCCGCTCTCCGCATTTACTGGCAACTTTCCTGGATAAAGGTTTGACCAAACTATTTCTGTTTCCACATATCTGTTACAAATGTGCAACTTATCCTTAGCCTTGTTTTATTACTTGACATAGCCATCTACCTGATTTATTCAGAGCACAATATAATCTGTTACAGTTGTCTACTTAACTCCTATATTACCGCATATTACCTAAAGCCACATGAGGTTATGGTATGCTTTCTCACTAGCATATCAAATACCCACTTATGGCTAATATCAAATCTCACTAGGGAAACCTTAACCCATACTAGGTATTCCAGGTGAGACAAAATACAATTTTATACTTAGTAACTATTGCGCTCTAGTTAAAGTTTCCTTTAAAATTGAGGAAGTTATTAGAAAAGGTTATAACCATTTAAGTGCCTTACACATAACAAGAATCCAAATGACTTTAAGATAAAACAAGAGAACAAATACCAAAATAAAAATTGAAGAGAAAGAATTATTGAACTAAGATAAAGCGAAAAATACTGGATTCATGTTTTAAAAAACCTTGTCCCCAACCAGATTAAATAAAGATATGGATCTAGCGGCCTTTTTGTAGACATGTAAGGTAGTAATCATCAAACTACAATTTTACAAAAAGAAAGGTCAATTCAGGTCCATTGTTAGCTCAAACATAAATTGGTTTGGTGATTCATACTCCCAATACTATTTTAAAACAAGTGATCCGTAAAAAAGGAATAATGCAAAAGAAGAGCAATTGTTTGCGCCCTAACAATATGGGGTATATTGCAAGGGTTTGCGCTCATTAGGCCTACCGTTTGTATCCCAAGTTGAAAGTAAACGCGATCATGTGAGCGCAATCTCGATTTACTCTAGAATCATTACCGCATCCTCAGAGCTGTAGTTAACTGTTTTACAAAAATAAAAAGTTGCACAAAACACATCAAAAATACATTACAAAGAATACTTACACCCATAATAGCACCGTCTAATGCAAATTGTTCCAAAAAATATTGCACAAAAAAGTTACACGTGCTCAAAGATATGAAATCTTGGGTGTTAGAAAAAAAAAAGCCGGCAAATCTGTGTATTTATGTGTACATGTTTATTTACGTATTTATATGTGTATATATGTATTTACAGACATAAATACACATATAAACACATAAATATATATGTATACATATACAGACATATATATATATATATATATATATACTGTATAAGTGCTTTGGAGCCCTTAGCCTTAGGTAGATAAAAACATATTTATGCAATATTAAAGGAACAGTCTACAATATAATTTTTGTTGTTTTAAAAGATAGATAATCCCATTATTACCCATTACCTAGTTTTGCATAACCAACAGTTATATTAATACACTTTTTACCTCTGTGATCACCTTGTATCTAAGCATCTTCTGACAGCCCACTGATCACATGATTTTTTATTTATTATCTTTTGAGTTGCATTAGTTCTATATTGTGCTGACTCTTAAATAACTCCACCGGAGTGAACACAATGTTATCTATATGGCCCACATGAACTAGCAGTCTCCTGTTGTGAAAAGCAAATCTAAAAGCATGTGATATGAGGCTGTCTGCAATGGCTTAAAAACAGGCAGATATTTAGAGGTTTAAATGTTATAAAGTATATTAATCTAACAATGTTGGTTTTGCAAAGCTGGGGAATGGGTAGTAAAAGCATTATCTATCTTTTTAAATAATAACAATTTTAGTGTTGACTGTGCCTTAATTTTTAATAAAGGTTTTAACTATGTATTTACTGGAAACATTTCAAATTCCAATGTTCTGCATATAGCAGAATATGTTCTAAGTATTTATCAATAGATATTGCTATATACAGTATATCTGTATATATCAATACCTATATATCATTTTATATACAGTATATATATATATATATATATATATATTAGTATATATATATATATATATATATATATATATATATATATATATATATATATTGTACCAACATACCATCAGATATATGTAGAAAGATTTATTTCTGCATAAGTATAACATACAATGTTCTTTATATAACAGAATAATATGAAATTCTTATGTTTTCATTGTCGGGTTAGTGCTAATGAGAATATGTGATTGTGTTTACGCAAGAGTGTGGAGTGAACGCTTTTTCCTTTCATCCTAGTGGCTGATTTGAATTTGAAGAATCAAATCAGCCCATAGGAATGCAAGGGTACCCTATATAAAAGGGGTACCTCACATTCACCATCGCTGCTGACCTCCCTACCGACACTGGGATGAAGATAGAAGATGGACCATGGCCGGGAAGAAGATGGACCCACGATGGAGATAGAGCGCCGTCGGGATAGACTTAGGTTTTTTTCATTTTTTTTTTTTTTTAGATTAGTTTTTTTTTAAAGGGAATGCCCTTACTTTTCGGGGTAATGGGTAGTTTAGTTTTTTTTTTAGTTCTTTTTTTATTTTGGGGGGTTGGGTGGGTGGTCATTTGTAATGTCAGAGGGTATTCATTTATTTTATGCAAAAGAGTATAGCTTTAGGGCAATGCCTTACAAAAGGCCCTTTTAAGGGCTATCGGAAGTTTATTTGTAGAATAGGGTTTTTTATTTTGGGTGGGTTTTTTTGAGGGGTATTAGAATAGGAATAATTTTTTCTATTTTTGGTAATTTAGTTTTTGTAAAGAAAAGTTTTTTTTGTTTTTTTATGTTGTTAGGTTTTTTATTTTTTGTAATGTGTTTTTTTTTAAGTAATGTTAGTTTTTTTTCTAGGGTAAGCTTAGATTTTAATTTAATTTTCCGTGACCTTGTGCAAAGAATAATGCAGAATCTGGTATTACAAGTGGATGGTTAAATATTTTAACCAAAACATCTTAACGCGGCTGACACTTTTTTATTGTACCCTATACTTTTAATTGTTAGCACAGGGAACAATATAAGATTGCTCACTGAGCTTGTACTACAAGTGGTGAGTTGTGTTCCACTTGAGAGCAATCCAAAATAACACTGCAAAATGTATAGCTGTTTGGTACCTGACATAAATAATAAGTATTATAATTATTAAGTATAGCACAGAACTACACGAACAGCTCCACTACTTAAGCACCATCAGATCTGTACATATCAATATCTTAGTGTGTTGAACGTTCACAAGAAGAAATACGGCTCTATAGCATATATAGCTATAGAGATATTGATTTTAAATATATATATAATAAATATAAAATTTCTTCTGAGTGAAGTATAATGCTATTTAAACTATTTCTTAACTCACCTTCAGCTTTAGTGCACTTGGCCTCGTGCACCTTCGGGTTAGCACACAAGCAAAAGCCAGAACAGGGTTTTGTAGCGAGCCCCATAGAAGTCTATGTAAAAAAAGGGAGTTAGTGCAGGCAAACTGTCCGGTCTCCAGGTATTATCTAGTCTGAGTATTTCACTCAGTGTGTGTATGTGCGTGTGTGTGTGAGAGTATGTGTGTGTGTATGTGCGTGTGTGTGAGAGTATGTGTGTGTATATGTGTGTGAAATTGTAGGTGTATGTTTATGTGTGTGAGTTTGTTTGTGCATATGTGTGTGTGTGCATGTGCATTAAGGGCTGATGCTGTATTGTTAGTTCCAACCCCTTACTAATACTTATTTAACTTACTTAAGATAACAAATAAACACACAAACCCAGAGAGCTGGGTATAAGACCATATCATGGTCATGTTTATTAACATTTGAATAAACCTGACTTCAACGGAAGTCACTAAATATTTAACTTGTGGCGGCATTTGAGGCCTAGTAAAATGATCACTATTAGCTCCATATGACCGGAGGTCGCAGCCAGGTGTTGTGGAATTGCAAATGCAAAGGGGGGCCGCAAAACGTGGCTCCACCCCATTCCATCTAGGAGGCGCGGGCGTCCTAAAGGATCTTCAGCCAGCAGACCCGCGGGGCGGGGCACCCCAGGTCACAACCTGAGGACATCACCCCCGCCCATTAGCCCGATTGTCACCTCTGCAGACTCCGCCCTCAGTTGTTAATGGCTACGACCTCCCGCCACAAGAGACAGGCACTTCCGAAAGCCGGACTCTTGCCGCCACCAGCTAAATATGGCTAACCAAGGCCCTTTTGAGGTCCGCCAAGAAGATCACCAGCCCTTCATCAGCTAGGTGCACCCCATCTGGGCGATACAGCCCTTTTTTATCTGCTGAGATCTGATCATGCCGGACCACAAAACCGCCTACAGCCAACACTGCTCTACCCAGCTCCCTGTTCACTTTCTTCCTAACCCTGTAAGCTACACTAGGTGTGAGGAAATATCCAACGCAGCCGAGGGATTATGTTGGACCAGGCCAACCTAACCCCCGGGAACATTGTACAAATCCACCGTACATCAGACCTCATAGCATTGATGAGGTCCAAAGCCGGTGCACACCCTAGATCAATTCCCCCCATGTGGAGGAGGATAATATGGGGCTGCCCCTATCTATGTCTAGCATCCTGTAGGAGGGCAGGCAAACCATCCCACTGTAAGCCTCTACGGCCCAACCATCTCACTGATGCCCTTGACATTGGTAGCCCCAGTTGCTGCCCTTCAGGATGGGAGATAGCCCTCAGGGCCGCCCAGTGCATGTATGAATGCCCTATGATCCAGATTCGAGTAGGGCCCATAGCCACACCTAAAATGGATTACAATGATTAAAGAGCCGAATGGAGAAACACAACCAGAAAAAGCTGAGCAACACGAGCTAGCTATTTGAGTAGATCCCCATTCCCACTATGCCTCTGCTGGTGGGCGCACGTACAACTTATAACATTGGGACCTCCACCTACCCAATCTCTAAATGTGCTCCCCCCTCCAACCTAGCGCCACTGCGCTGGTGGCAGCTCCTATCCTAAAGGAGTGGGGGGTGATTCTGCAATCCCCCATACCTACTGCGACCACCACCTTTTTCAGGACTGCCGCAAACTAATACCGGGACAAGTTGGACCCATCCGCGTGCACCAGAAACTGAGATGGACCACTCATGCGCTATACAACATAAGTCTTTGTTAACAATACTGGGCAGGCACCCGAGGCTGAAGGGGTTAGGGTCACCCATGCCACTTTCCCTTCCTGGTCCATCTTTGAATGCGGAATAAACAATAATAGATTATCCCCGGCCCATTTGACATGGGCCAACTGCATCCCCGACTTAACCGCCTCCTTTGAGGCCACGACCAACTCCCCCGGCCTCAGGGCAGCAAAAAACGCCAAAGAAAGAGCGCACTGAAACAGCTCCTTTTCTCCGGGTTCAATGCAAACATCTACTATGGCATTGAGTAGTTTTGTTAACCTGCACAACGTCACTGGTTCTCTGGCATCTTTCGCCCTACCTTCTAACCTGCCCCAACCTTTAATTACTTGCCGAACCATAAAGCCTTTCGTAATGTTAGGCAACTCTAGCAAATTGCAGAAAAAGGATATAGCTGCTATCTTATTAGCTATAGCACCTTTAGACATCCCTTGCCTATTCCAGCCGGCAAGCCACTCCAAGAACAGCTCTCTAGGTGCTGCCCCAACCACAGTGCCATGCTCAAGGCAATAACCTACCCACTCACCCCAGTGTTGTGAGTAAGCCCTTCAGGTGTTCAGGGCCAGCGACGCCCGCACTAGATGCCCTACGGAATTCCATGCCCCACCAACTGCCAAATAGAGGGGGGACAAGGTAAGCCGGCTGCACTGGGAGCCAGTCTGCTGAACTGCTCCTGTTGAAACCTAGATAGAGCGTCCGCCAAGGTGTTATTGACCCCGGGGACGTCTCTCGCAGCAAATTGAACATTGTATTGCAAGCACCTAAGCACCAGCTGGCGCCAGTATCTAACAACTATTGGCGAGGAAGCCAACAATCTGTTTATGGCGAACACTACGCTAGCATTGTCCGTCCAAAACACAATGAACCGGTCCTTTAGGACCGGCCCCCAGAGTTCCATAGCCAGAACTATGGGAAAGAGCTCCAGGAGTGTTAGGTTCCTGGTCAAGCCCCTTTGAACCCATGACCGAGGCCATGGTTCGGTGATCCATTGGCCATCGAGGTATGCCCCATAACCGAATGCCCCAGCCACATCCGTCAGAAGATGCACTGTCTGACTGGAAGCCCGTGGGGCATGCCACAGCAGCGTTCCATTAAACTCTCTCAGAAAACGCTCCCACACCCGAAGGTCTTCCCGCATATCCTCCAACACAGTGACCTTCTGCATGCTTTCGGGGGCGGAAAGCATAGCTTCCATCCTCCTATTGAACACCTGACCCATGGGTATGATTTTGCATGCGAAATTGAGGAGCCCCAGCACTGATTGCAGCTCCTTAATGGGCATGCTCCTAGCCGTCATCGCATTGCATACCGCTGTGAGCATGGCGTCCACCTTATCGGTGGGAAGTCAACATAGCCTTGCAGCAGTGTCTATCTCGATGCCCAGGTACGTGAGTCTCGTACAGGGGCCCTGCGTCTTTTCTTCAGCGAGCGGTACCCCGAATCGCGCCATTAAGCCCCTCATTACTGTCATGAGCCGGTCACATTCCCGAGTATCCGCACCACCCACCAGCAGGAAATCATCAAGGTAGTGGGCCACAACTCCTCCACCTGCCTCTGTCACAAACGTGCTAAACTCTTCAAAATATGCGCAGGATACCGAGCAACCCATGGGCAGGCATTTGTCCACGAAGTAACTGCCTTCGAACTTACACCCCATCAATCTGAATGATGTGGGGTGTATGGGAAGCAGGCGAAAAGCGGACTCGATGTCCATCTTGGCCAGCAGCGCGCCCGGCCCCGCTGCAGTAACCAACTCTAATGCCTGATCAAAAGACTGATATGACACCGAGCTGATCATCGGGTCAATCGCGTAATTGACGGATCCGCCTTTTGGATACGACAAATGTTGTACCAGGCGAAATGTTCCCGGGTCCTTCTTGGGGACCACCCCCAGCGGTGAAATAACCAGCGCAGGGATGGGAGGCCTTTCAAACGGACCCGCGAACTTCCCAAGGGCAATTTCCTTGGCCAATTTTGCCCGCACCTCCCCCGGCATCTCATAGGCCAACTTTAAATTTCTGTGTGAGGGTGACCCAACCACCGTACCCATTGTTGGGATCGGGAAGCCCTCACTAATCCCCTCCAGAAGCCGGTTAGCTGCCTCCCTATTCGGGTAGTCTGCCAACCATGGCCTAATTGTGTCCAGCCTCAGGGGTGTTGGAGCTCTTTTGTCCAGCACCCCCTTTGTTTGGTCCGCGGTAAGCTCCACTCTCTTTCCGCTTCGGACAGTCGGAGCCTGGATGTTGTCCACCGCAATACATGCAGGCGTGACGAAAGGAGCAGGACGCCCCTTTATCACACTGCTTCTCATTGTACCGCCAACACTCCCTCCCACGTCGCTTGACCAGCCCCTGTGGCCTAGGGGGTCCCGCTCTTACCAGTGACCCCCCCCTTTCCCGGGTACAAGTAGTGACCATAGGTCCAAGTCCTTGACCCCGAAATTAAGTACGGGGTTCCCTACCATCTTTCTTGTGAATTCGCTATCGTAGGCTCTCCACATGCCTTCCCCATACCTGTTATAAATACATTCGATAATTTCCGCGTACTTAATTACATCCACCGCGGCTTGTTCTATGTAACAGGAGGAGAAGACTCGGAAGCACCGCCTCCATTCCTCAAAAGTATCCGGACGCTGAATCTTTTTTGGTCCGGTACCATCCTCACTATGCTCTTTGTCACGCTGCGCTCCCAGCGACAGTTCGAACATGATCCCTAATTTTCTGAACTGTCTTGGGCTTGAGATGCGCATGGAGGCAGTGGATCTTACAAGGGTATGAATCCCCCTGCAAGGTCACCTTTCTCGCACTAACAGCCTGTTCCTGCGCCTGTACCCCACTAGCCACTCCTGTAACGCTGTTCGTGGAGGCCGCACAGACACTCTGCACTGCTGGCAGCAGCGAATGATCAGCACAACCTAGACCCTTAGCTTGATTTCACTCAGCAACCAGTAGCTTCAGCATCCTAAACATGTGACGCTGCCCCTTGCTGTTAAGCCCTAGCTTCCTACCCCATCTGAATCAGTGCTATACCAGCTGCAGAGGTGGAAGGTGCTAGGGATGCAGATGCTGCTTCCGCTGGTCCTGGGAGTATCCAGGCCTGCCACATGCCCCCCTTGGCCGTGGCAAAGAAATGGGGTAGATGTACTAGCCCCAGCACTATTAGAAACCCCACTCGCATACTCCACATAATGAGCCTCACCCCAATCATTCACCGACCCTATCTGGCTATTCAGGGCCCCAGAGCCGCGCATTATCTCCGTGCTTGTTCCGTGTGCTCTCCCAGCATTGACCCTATAGCCGCGCATTACCTCTGCGCTTACTTGCTTCACCGCCCCAGCATTCAAACTGACTTCTGCCACACTCTCTCCTGCTTGGTGTACATATGCACCAATATTATGACCCCCCTGGTTTGATCTTTGATACTCCCTTTGTGCGCTACGCACCCCCACATAGCTATGCCTTCCAAACTTAGCCCCTCTGAGCCTCCCCCGCTGCATGCCATGCCCCCTTTGGCCTAACGGATTTCTAGCTCCCATCCCTGAAGCCGCAGAGCGATGCGCAGTGGAGCTGGCCTGCCTGGATACTCCCCACTCACCTGTGGTGAGTACCCGGCTTGGCCTCTTTCTTGTCCCCGGAGCTCCTCTCGCTGCTCCTTGATCCGGTAGTCTGCTCACGTTATCGCCGGAAGTGGCGTCACGCGTAGCAGACGACAAACCGGAAGTGGGATCGGCCGCCGCTAGGCCACAACCGGAGCCCGCGCTAGTAGTAGCAGGCTCTGACTGAGCCACCAATGGAAAACCGGGGTTAGGCCCATGGGTTGGGTTGGTTGGATTAGGCCCCACAACTGCCGGCGCAGGAGACAAAACCGGAGGCAAAACCACGGCAGTGAGAGCCTTAAACAGGCCCACTACAGCCGCCGCCGCTTCGTGAGACATGCCTGAGGCCGTAAGGGCCCCCAAGCCAGCCTCCATTGCCCTTTCTAAGTTCGAGGGCACCCCTTCGACTACTGCATCCGCCCGGCCTGCAACCATAGCAGTACTAGGCTCGGCAGATTCAGCCACCTGTGATGGGGAAATGGTAGTTGTAACATGGAGGGGTGGGATAGCAGAGGATACAGGCCTGTCTTTAACCAGAGTTGGTGGCACCACATCCTCAACTTCTTCCTCTATTCTAAGTGTACTTCGCAAGGATCTCCCAGCCGTCTCTCTAAAGCGAATGGGCAAGGCAGCACTTCTTCTGGAATGGGACATCTTCACTTGAAGGATGGCACAGAAACTTTCTCCTTTGAAAATCCCAGGAAGAAGAGGCCAGATTGTTCCAGATCTTCCCTTATAAATGGTAAGCCTAAAACCTCCACTTACTTTGCAACATTGTTGCTACTACAGTGCACTTGGATTTTCACTAGCCTGTCATGCTCATCCCTTAACTCCATTACAGGAGACTCTGCTTTCATTCCCCAAGTGTGTGTGCATATGTGTATGTGTGTATTTGTGTGTTTGTGTATGTGCATATGTGTGTGTGTGTTTGTGCTTGTTTGTGTGTGTTTGTATATGTGCATATATGTGTGTGTTTGTGTTTGTGTGTATAATTGTGTATGTGCATGTGTGTGTGTGTGTTTGTGTGCATGTGCATATGTGTATGTGTGTATTTGTATTTGTGTGTTTGTGTATGTGCATATGTGTGTGTGTTTGTGTGTGTTTGTATATGTGCATATATATGTGTGTGTTTGTGTGTGTTTGTGTTCGTGTGTATAAGTGTGTGTATGTGGGTATGTATGTGTATGTATTTGTGTATGTTTGTGTGTGCATATGTGTGTGTATGTGTGTGTGTGTGTGTATGTGTATGTATTTGTGTGTGTGTGTTTGTGTATGTTTGCGTGTGTGTGCGTGTATGTGTGAGTGTGGTGTGTATGTATTTGTGTGTGTTTGTGTATGTTTGTGTGTGTGCATATGTGTGTGAGTGTGTATGTATTTGTGTGTGTGCGTGTATGTGTGTGAGTGTGGTGTGTATGTATTTGTGTGTGTATGTTTGTGTATGTTTGTGTGTGTGCATATGTGTGTGTATGTGTGTAAGTGTGTATGTATTTGTGTGTGTGTGTATTTGTGTGTGTGTGTGTACAGGGAGTGCAGAATTATTAGGCAAATGAATATTTTGACCACATCATCCTCTTTATGCATGTTGGCTTACTCCAAGCTGTATAGGCTCGAAAGCCTACTACCAATTAAGCATATTAGGTGATGTGCATCTCTGTAATGAGAAGGGGTGTGGTCTAATGACATCAACACCCTATATCAGGTGTGCATAATTATTAGGCAACTTCCTTTCCTTTGGCAAAATGGGTCAAAAGAAGGACTTGACAGGCTCAGAAAAGTAAAAAATAGTGAGATATCTTGCAGAGGGATGCAGCACTCTTAAAATTGCAAAGCTTCTGAAGCGTGATCATCGAACAATCAAGCGTTTCATTCAAAATAGTCAACAGGGTCGCAAGAAGCATGTGGAAAAACCAAGGCGCAAAATAACTGCCCATGAACTGAGAAAAGTCAAGCGTGCAGCTGCCAAGATGCCACTTGCCACCAGTTTGGCCATATTTCAGAGCTGCAACATCACTGGAGTGCCCAAAAGCACAAGGTGTGCAATACTCAGAGACATGGCCAAGGTAAGAAAGGCTGAAAGACGACCACCACTGAACAAGACACACAAGCTGAAACGTCAAGACTGGGCCAAGAAATATCTCAAGACTGATTTTTCTAAGGTTTTATGGACTGATGAAATGAGAGTGAGTCTTGATGGGCCAGATGGATGGGCCTGTGGCTGGATTGGTAAAGGGCAGAGAGCTCCAGTCCGACTCAGACGCCAGCAAGGTGGAGGTGGAGTACTGGTTTGGGCTGGTATCATCAAAGATGAGCTTGTGGGGCCTTTTCGGGTTGAGGATGGAGTCAAGCTCAACTCCCAGTCCTACTGCCAGTTTCTGGAAGACACCTTCTTCAAGCAGTGGTACAGGAAGAAGTCTGCATCCTTCAAGAAAAACATGATTTTCATGCAGGACAATGCTCCATCACACGCGTCCAAGTACTCCACAGCGTGGCTGGCAAGAAAGGGTATAAAAGAAGAAAATCTAATGACATGGCCTCCTTGTTCACCTGATCTGAACCCCATTGAGAACCTGTGGTCCATCATCAAATGTGAGATTTACAAGGAGGGAAAACAGTACACCTCTCTGAACAGTGTCTGGGAGGCTCTGGTTGCTGCTGCACGCAATATTGATGGTGAACAGATCAAAACACTGACAGAATCCATGGATGGCAGGCTTTTGAGTGTCCTTGCAAAGAAAGGTGGCTATATTGGTCACTGATTTGTTTTTGTTTTGTTTTTGAATGTCAGAAATGTATATTTGTGAATGTTGAGATGTTTCACTGGTAAAAATAAATAATTGAAATGGGTATATATTTGTTTTTTGTTAAGTTGCCTAATAATTATGCACAGTAATAGTCACCTGCACACACAGATATCCCCCTAAAATAGCTATAACTAAAAACAAACTAAAAACTACTTCCAAAACTATTCAGCTTTGATATTAATGAGTTTTTTGGGTTCATTGAGAACATGGTTGTTGTTCAATAATAAAATGAATCCTCAAAAATACAACTTGCCTAATAATTCTGCACTCCCTGTATGTGTGTGAGTGAGTGTGTATGTATTTGTGTGTGTTTGTGTATGTTTGTGTGTGTGTATTTGTGTGTGTATGTTTGTGTGTGTGTGTGCGTGTATGTGTGTGAGTGTGTGTGTATTTATTTGTGTGTGTGTGTTTGTGTGTGTGTGTATGTGTTTGTGTTTGTCTGCATGTGAGAAAGGCATGGCAATGGGCAGAAAGTGGGGTTGAATAGTTGGAGTTTGAGGGTAAATGGATTCAGATGAAAATGAGGTGTCTCAGCGAAAGCTGTTTTTATAGGAGCAAGATTTTGCCATGTAGTTGTGTTCCCCATCTAACCCTTGTCACTAACAGAGACTGTAGGGTAATCAGTTCTGGAGCTCCATCATCCCACTTATAAGGGGACAGCCTACTTGCTGTGTCTCTGCAGTTGTGTGAAGGTGAAGTCTTTTTACTGTAGGGTAACTAAGCTCACATCCTTATTATTGGTGTATAAACTAAGCAGTAAGCACTAAGGGTTAGATTTATCATGATGCGGACAGACATATCCGATATAGCAAATAATGCCAACAGCATACGCGGTCGGCATTTATCATTGCACCAGCAGTTCTTGTGAACTGCTGGGGCAATACCACTCCCTGCAGATTTGCGGCCAATCGGTCACTAGCAGGAGGTGTCAATCATCCAGATCGTATTTGATAGGGCTGATTGCTGTCCGCCACCTCAGAGGTAGCGGACGAGTTAAGGAGCAGCGGTCTTAGGTGGTTCAGAAGCAGTATCTGCTGCTTCATAAATCAACCCCTAAGTAGCTACTAGAGGTTTCTTTGTAGATTTGGTGCATTGCTTCCTGACCCTCCTTTACACTCTTGCCCTCAGAAATGTACTTCTAAAACATCTGGAAAGCCAAGGTTGCTGACCCCTAGGGCTATATAGAAAATACCACCGCCACAAAAAGGAGAGTGTAACTTACAGAGGGTGAGCCAGTGTCTGGAAGACATTTGCTACTGGTCCATTATCACAGTATGAGCTTTTGCAGTTGCCATAGTTATTGAAGATATTGAAGTATTCAGCATTCCGTTCAGCTTCCTATAATATTCTGCTTCCTAGATTTTCCTCAAGGTTTGTGAAAAATACTTACTTAAGCATCGGTCTTCATTGGACTTTTTGCCTATCTATTACCTGTGCCTTGATTATTATTATTTTTTTGTGTGTGTGTGTAAAAACTACCACCTGATAAAATACCCCATGGTTACTAAAATACATTTAAATTAAAAAACTAATTTTATAATTTGCCTTAAAGAGACAGGAAACTCCAAAATGTTATTTCATTATTTGGATAGAACATACCATTTTAAACAACTTTTAATTTTACTTCTATTATTACATTTGCTTCATTCTCTTGTTATCCTTTGCTGAAGGAACAGCATTGCAACACTGGCAGCTAGCTGAACACATCTAGTTAGCCAATCACAAGAGACAAATGTGTGCAGGCACCAATCAGCAGCTAGCTCCCACTACTGTAAGATATGTGCATATTCTTTTTCAACAAGGGATACCAAGAGAACAAAGCACATTTGAAAATAGAAGTGAATTTAAAAGTGTCTTAAAATTAAATGCTCTATCTTAATTATGCAAGTTTAATTTTGACTTTCCTATCCCTTTAAAGGGCTATAAAACCCACATTTTTTTTTCTCACAATTTTAATAGAGCTTTAGATTTTAAACAACTTTGTAATTTTCTTCTATTATCACTTTTTCTTAGTTCTCTTTGTATCTTTTGCTGAAAAACCGGGACATATGTTTAAGAGCCGGCCCCTTTCTGGAGCACTATATGGCAACAGTTTTGCAAGAATGTTATCCATTTGCAAGAGTACTAGATGTCATGTACTGCTCCAGATGCCTATATCTATATATGTCTTAAACACATAGGGGCTAAATTATCAAGCTTGATGCTCCTGTTTCCGCGCGAGCCGTCAGGGTTGCCGGAAACAGTGGTTATGAAGTAGCAGTCTAAAGAGCGCTGCTCCATAACTTGCCCGCTGCCTCTGAGGTTGCTGTCTTCAATCCGCCCGATCCTATACGATCGGGTGGATTGACACCCCCTGCTAGCGACTGATTGGCCGCGAATCTGCAGGGGGCGGCATTGCACAAGCAGGTCACAAGAACTGCTGGTGCAATGATAAATGCCGACAGCGTATGTTGTCTGCATTTATCGATGTGCGGCGGACAAGATACGATACATTGTATGTCCGTCTGTACTTTATTAAATCGGCCCCATAATAGCATAGGAATGATGCAAATTTGATAATAGAATTAAATTGGAAACTTTTTTTTAAATTGTATGCTCTGGGGCCCATTTATTATGCAGCGTATGCTGCTCATTCCGTGCGAGCCTTCTGGCTCGCCGGAAACAGAATTTAAGGAGCAGCTGTCTTAAGACTGCTGCTCCTTAACTCGTCTGCCACCTCTGAGGTGTCGGACTGCAATCATCCCGATCAGATACGATTGGGATGATTGACACCCCCTGCTAGCGCCCGATGGGCCAAGAAGGTGCCGAGGGGCGGCATTGCAGAAGCATTTTTATTGATGTCAAGCAGACATGATACTAAACCCACTTTTTGTTTTTAATGATTCCGATAGAGCAGGCAATTTTAAGCAACTTTCTAATTTACTGCTATTATCCATTATTCTTCATTCTCTTGCTATCTTTATTTTAAAAGCAGGAATTTAAAGCGTAGGAGCCAGCCCATTTTATGTTCAGCGCCCTGAATAGCACTTGCTTATTGGTGGCTACATTTAGCAAACCAATAACCAAGCATAACCCAGGTTCTCAACCAAAAATGGGCCGACTCTTAAGCTTTACATTCATGCTTTTTAAATAAAGATAGCAAGAGAACAAAGAGAAATTGATAATAAAAGTAAATTAGAAAGTTGCTTAAAATTGCATGCTCTATCTGAATCTTTGAAGAAAAAAAATTGGGTTTAGTGTCCCTTTTTAAGCATTAGCTGAATCGGAATAAACCCTAGAATGGCTTTAAACAATTATGAGCGTCTGTATTTCATAATTCCTAAATATTACTCCTGGAATGATTTAAGTTTTATAAGACGTGATTTTTACTTGATTTCATAACTGTAATTTTGTAACATATTTCTTAACATTTATTATTCCTATAGAGTTCAGATGGACCGCTCTGATGCCTAAAAATGATTATCATAACTTATGCCTAACTATTTATACTTGCTACTACCCTTAAGTAAAAATTCCTCTGTATTTATCTGTTAATTATGTTGATTATTTCAGACTATAAAGGGCAAAGCTGTCATGAACTGATTTGGAACGAGCCATCATTTTTAATTTTGTCTATGGAAAATTACATTAAGCTATACAGGAAATGAAAAAGAGAGCCTAGCTAATTCTGCTTCAATCATTAGATTGTTAGTATTTTAAACATTCCCCATTCATTGACATTCTGAAAAATCTAGTCTATTCTGGCAAACTAAGGCAATATTCTTCAAGCTATTTAATGAAACCATAAATTTATTTTTTTAAGTTATGCCAGAAACTTGTAATTTTGCTGTAATGAATATTCTTAGATTTTATATCTGCATAAATTTCATGGTATTGCATTTAAATTTTATGTCTTACTTAACTCTTTACAGTATTCTTAGCTCTCAGAAGAATAAACAAATCTACTGGCTTATGTTTAAGACCACAAAAAAAAAAACCCTCATTAATCAGATGTCACTGATGCCAACCATAACAGAAAATGACCTGCGCTCTAAACACAGACAGCGTGTCACAATCAAGCACATTCCATCGTTTTAAAGGGTCATTTGATGTCATTGAACTGTAGTTTTCATAATCATAATGCAGTACCAAAAGTTAGCAATAGGTGACGTTACACTCTTTGTCACTCATCTTTGTATATCACTCTACAAACCAACATTTGATAACTCAACTGCAATGGTTTCTATTATATAGAAACATCTATAGTTTATTTATATTATTCTTATTGGCTTTACTGCCTTTTTAAAATATGTTAAAAAGGGACATATAATTAGGGACATATAATTGCAAAATGAAAAGGCTCTAATATGCTACAGATTTAACTTTCTTGCACTATTGCTTGCATTTAACTATAATGTAAATATTAATTCATTAGACAAGCTTATCAAATAATTTACCTACCTTATAGACTTTAATGCTGATTTTTTTTTTTTTTTAGATACATTTTTCTTAAATATTGTGATCAACCACTACGGGCAAACACAGTATGATGTAAACTTTTAACTTGAGCGAAAATATTACAAGTTTAAAGTAAAATGTTTGTGTGCAATGAAACCTGTTGTGCACTAACTTCAGCATTTCGGATATCACAACCCATTGTGAAAAAAACCCTCAATAAATATCACTCAAGAGCTAACTCGACACTGCATTAGACCTATAGCACTACACCCAAAGGTAGTTATGCATATTTTACATTCCAATGTTCTTTACATAGAAGAAAATGTTCTTTTTATTGTTAAATATATATTTCTATATGTATCACATTAATAAAAATATATATATATTTATTTTCTAAGATATGGAGAGTCCACAATGTCATTCAATTACTAGTGGGAATATCACTCCTGACCAGCAGGAGGAGGCAAAGAGCCCCAAAGATAAGCTGTTAAGTGTCACTCCCCTACCCATAATCCCCAGTCATTCTCTTTGCCTCTGTCAATGGAGGAGGTGAAGTTTGGTGTCTGAAGAAATGAATTCCTTTTTCAAGTATTTTTTCCTGCAAGCAAGGATTTGGGTTTAGTTGACTCCACGTCAATCTCTTCAGTAGAGTAGTGTTGGCTTTTAAGCAGTTAGGAAGTTGTGAGGTAGTCCTTGCTTTGTTTCCTAACACATTACTGCCCATGATACAGAAAACCAGATTTGATTATTACCCTGTTTTTCTATTTCTACAGGTCTCTGTAAGGAGTATGTGTCCTTTCACGCCTTGTGAGCTTTTGTCTTCTAGGTCTTGGAGACTTGCACTTCAGAAGAATATGTCATATGCAGTAGATCAAGACATTTTTAAAATCCTTTATACAGGATTTTCTTTGACAGTGGGCAGGCACATTATGTATGTTGAGACATGGGGGACAATTTATCAAGCTCCGTATGGAGCTTGATGCCCTTTGGAAGGCTCGCCGGAAAAAAAAGTTATGAAGCAGTGGTCTAAAGCCCGCTGCTCCATAACTTGTCCACCTGCTCTGAGGCCGCGGACAGAAATCAACCTGATCAAATACGATCGGGTTGATTGATACCCCCTGCTAGCAGCCCATTGGCCGCAAATCTGCAGGGAGCGGCATTGCACCAGAAGTTCACAAGAATTAATGTGCATCATGTCTGCTCGCACATTAATAAATATAACTCTAGGGGTTAATCTTGCCTTTATTGGGACGTTTTTCCTCTTTAGGATAATTTTGTTGAAATACTTTATTAGTATTTGTGTGGCTTATGTTTTATACAGGGATTTATGTATAAACTTAAAATTTGGCAGTTGGTTTTCTTTGCTTGCTTAGCTAGAACACGCTAACTGACAAACTGCTTGGGGTTGAAACCAGCTGCTACTTGCATCTTATGTTGTAGACAGAGGGAAACGCGCGCCTTTTACTTGCTGCGTAGTTTCCTCTCTCTGTCGGTCATGTGACTTCTCTCTACTGTCGGATATTCACGGAGCGGAGCGGCGTCATTGAATTTCAGTCTCTTCATTGTCAATCTACTATACGATCGTTTTAGAGACTTCTGGCAGTCAAATTGTTGTATTAAAAATTCTAAAAGTGTATTTAAAAAATTTCGACAATTTGGGGAATTTTTTATTTAGTATTATGGGCATGGACCAAGACTCTGTGTTTTTTGACAAATTCTTGTTATGCCTAGAGGCACAAATTGTTTTACCTATACAATTCTGTGCTGCATGCTTAGCTAGAACACTTCAATTTAAAGATAAATTGTTGCCCTCTAAGCTCAATGTCTCTCAGGATGATGCTGTTCAGGCAATGCCACAGATTTCTCCTCAAACATCCCAAGCCTCTATAGTGTCACATACAGTGCCCTGCAGTTCCTCTCAGCCTCCTGGAGGAGTTAATTTGCCTGAAGATTTTGCTGCACAGGTATCTTCTGCAGTATCTGCAGCATTATCTGCTTTTCCTATGTTGGGAAAACGCAAGGGGAAAATTAGACATTCAGATAGTAAGGTTTATGTTCCACTTTCTGCCATGCAGGTTGCCCTCCCTAAGTCTGATGAGGAGGATACGTGGGTAGCTTCTGAGTGTGAAATCTCAGATTCAGACAGTATAATTCTTTCATCTGATACTAAAGAAGTAAACTTCAGATTTAAAGGGATATGAAACCCAAACATTTTATTTCATGATTCAGATAGAGAATACAATTTTAACAACCTACAAATTACTTCTATTATTTAATTTGCTTCCTTTTCTTGTTATCCTTTGCTGAAAGGTTTATCTAGGCCAGCTCACTTGCAGCAGAGAACCTAGACTCTAGCTGCTGATTGGTGGCTGCATATATATATATCGATTGTGATTGGCTCACCCATGTGTTCAGTTAGAAACCATTAGTGCATTGCTGCTCCTTCAACAAAGTATACCAAGAGAATGAAGCAAATTATATAATAGAAGTAAATTAGAAAGTTGTTTAAAATTGTATTCTCTATCTGTATCATGAAAGAAAAAAGTTGGGTTTCATGTCCCTTTAAGCTTGAACACCTTTGTGTACTGTTAAAGGAGGTATTGGCTACTTTGGACGACTCCGATACTTCTGTCGTTGTCAACCCTAAGAAGTCTAGTAAACTTAATAAATACTATGATGTTCCTTCCTCTGTGGAAGTTTTTCCTGTCCCAGACCATGTGACAGAGATTATTTCACAGGAATGGGAGAAGTCAGGGATTCCTTTCTCCCGGTCTCCCATATTTAAAAAGATGTTTGCTGTTGTTGACTCCATTAAAGACACTTCGCGCACGGTTGATTGGAGTAGATGTGTTAGTCCAGTGATTTAAATATCAAAAAAATACTCTTGTTATTTTGGTATATATATATATATATTTGTACAAAAAGATCATCACTCACCAGCACCATCATCCACTCTGTGCGCAGCTCTATTAAAAGTTCAAAAATAAGATATTTGAAGACCAGGATCCGGTGTTGGTCCTATGTGATCATCAAAAACGAGCACGCACCATGAGATTATATAAACACCTTTACTGTGTAATACAAAAAGACATAACATTTCGACCCCACACGGAGGCCTTGGTCACATGGAAATACCCCACAAAAAGTATACAACATATCCCCAACAGAGTGCCTAATATACCCCTTACCCATCTCCTGATACGCTCAGACAAACGCTGTAATCATGCAGTCAGCTGTAGGCAATGAGAAGCGTGTCTACGTCATCGGTAGTTGACCGTAGTCATAACAACCTGAAAGCACCGTAAATCAGCCAATCCACACAGCCGTATGGAGAATAGACATAATGACTTCAATCTATGCCGACCGTTGTCAAGGTGATACGTACAACAAACCAAGTAGGTTAACACAGTATAGTACGTTGTCCACGCCATCTAATAAGACAGGGGGTACCGCCCCCAAATAGGTAATGCGGGTCACCATGGTAACGGAAAGTTACCACACATGAGTAGAACCGCAGCGTTGAGACCAAGCGCAACAGGAGCTTCTATCTATAATAAAAATACATAAGAATATCATATGGCAATCAGCCTAGTGACACAGAAGCATAATCCCACTAGGCATTTGTTATTATAAACTGTATAGCCCAGTGTACAAAATAACATATGAACATGATAGAACCCTCTTAATATGGTAACCTATATCAGATATGCCCACTGGCCAATTGGCAATGAACATTAAAAACAGTGTGCCCCAAGGATATGGTAGAAACAGGTAATTAGAGGAGAGGAGGCTCACAATTTCATTCATAGAAACAACTGTAGTCGACCATCATGTTGAGTCCTTTAGCCGCTATGGTATCCAGTCTGAATCCAGCATGACTCCATTCTAAGTAAGGATTTTGCACGTTCACCGCCCCGTCTTGATGTAGGGACGTGATCTATCAGCATAGTTCTCATAGTGGAGATGGCATGTCCTGCCGGCTGGAAGTGGCATTCCACTGTTTGCTCAGAAGTGCCTTTCTCAAAGGCTAGCCTGATGGCTGATTTATGGTTTTCCAACCTCTCTCTGAATGTAGTGATTGTTTTACCTACGTAGTAAAGAGAGCATGAGCAGATAATCACATAAATAACATACTCAGAGGTACATGTCAAACAATGTTGAATGGTAAACATTTTGTTGATATTGCAGGTGGTGGAATTTATTGCCCTTAATCATTCCATTACATGTCGTCCAATTATGGCAACCCTTCTTCCCCTGGGGTAGCCAAGTATTTTTCTGGTAACTTTGAACAGGATCCGTTTTAACCAACAAATCTCTGAGATTCTTCGATCTTTTATAGACCAGTCTTGGAGATGGCATGTCCACAAAGGGTAGAGTAGTATCCGTGGATACAATCGGCCAGTGCTGCTTGACAATCTTCTGAATTGCTTGTGAAGCTGGTGTGTAGGTGGTTCAACGGGTTTCAATGGTTTGGTGGTGATGGATTGCTGGGTCAGTGTATGTGCTCTCTCGCATTGAGTCATTATGAGAGATTATGGGTATCCTCTTGATGAATTTCTGAGACATAATGTCTAATTGTTGTATCTTGTGAGCCTCCTCTGTGTTGTTGCGTACAACATGCAATGCAGGAGCTGACCTCTGTTTTTTTAAATTTTGGATGAAAGCTGTTGTAATGTTGTATTGAATTACTGTCTGTTGGCTTACTATAAAGAGTCGTATATAACTTAAGGCCTTTACGCAACAACACAAAGGAGGCTCACAAGATACAGCAATTAGACATTATGTCTCAGAAATTCATCAAGAGAGGATACCTGTCGATAAGCTCTTGAATTTCATCACCACCTACACACCAGCTTCACAAGCAATTCAGAAGATTGTCAAGCAGCACTGGCCGATTGTATCCACGAATACTAGTCTACCCTTTGTGGACATTTCATCTCCAAGACTGGTCTATAAAAGATCGAAGAATCTCAGAGGTTTGTTGGTTAAAACGGATCCTGTTCAAAGTTACCAGAAAAGTACTTGGCTACCCCAGGGGAAGAAGGGTTGCTATAGATGTGGTAATTGCACAACATGTAATGGAATGATTACGGGCAATAAATTCCCCCACCCGCATATCAACAAAATGTTTACCATTCAACATTGCTTGACATGTACCTCTGAGTATGTTATTTATGTGATTATCTGCTCATGCTCTCTTTACTACGCAGGTAAAACAATCACTACATTCAGAGAGAGGTTGGAAAACCATAAATCAGCCATCAGGCTAGCCTTTGAGAAAGGCACTTCTGAGCAACCAGTGGAACGCCACTTCCAGCAGGCAGGACATGCCATCTCCACTATGAGAACTATGCTGATAGATCACATCTCTAAATCAAGACGGGTGGTGACCGCGATAAAGCCTTACTTAGAATGGAGTCACGCTGGATTCACATACTGGATACCATAGCGCCTAAAGGACTCAACATGATGGTCGACTACAGTTGTTTCTATAAATTAAATTGTGAGCCTCCTCTCCTCTAATGACCTGTTTCTACCATATCCTTGGGGCACTTTGTCTATTAACATTGTATTTGTTTTTAATGTTTATTGTCAATTGGCCGGTGGGCATATCTGATATAGGTTACCGTATTAAGAGGTTACTATCATGTGCATATGTTATTTTGTAAACTGGGCTATACAGTTTATAATAACAAATGCCTAGTGGGATTATGCTTCTGTGTCACTAGGCTGATTGCCATATGATATTCTTATGTATTTTTATTTTAGCTAGAAGCTCCTGTTGCGCTTGGTCTAAATGCTGCGTTATTATCATGTGTGGTAGCTTTCCGTTGCCATGGTGACCCGCATTACCTATTTGGGGGAGGTACCCCCTGTCGTATTAGACAGCGTGGACAACATACTATACTGTGTTAACCTACTTGGTTTGTTGTACATATCACCTTGACAACGGTTGGCATAGATTGACGTCATTACGTCTATTCTCCATACGGCTGTGTGGATTGGCTGATGTACGGTGCTTTCAGGTTGTTATGACTATGGTCAACTACCGATGACGTAGACACGCTTCTCATTGCCTACAGCTAACTGCATGATTACAGCGTTTGATGGGTAAGGGGTATATTAGGCACTCTGTTGGGGATATGTTGTATACTTGTTGTGGGGTATTTCCATGTGACCAAGGCCTCTGTGTGGGGTCTAAATGTTATGGCTTTTTGTATTACACAGCAAAAGTGTTTATATAATCTCATGGTGCGTGCTCGTTTTTGATGATCACATAGGACCAACACCGGATCCTGGTCTTCAAATATCTTATTTTATATATATATATATATATATATATATATATATATATATATACAGTGGGGAAAAAAAGTATTTAGTCAGCCACCAATTGTGCAAGTTCTCCCACTTAAGAAGGTGAGAGAGACCTGTAATTTTCATCATAGGTATACCTCAACTATGAGAGACAAAATGAGGAAACAAATCCAGACAATCACATTGTCTGATTTGGAAAGAATTTATTTGCAAATTATGGTGGAAAATAAGTATTTGGTCACCTACAAACAAGCAAGATTTCTGGCTCTCACATACCTGTATCTTCTTCTCAAGAGGCTCCTCTGTCTTCCACTCATTACCTGTATTAATGGCACCTGTTTGAACTTGTTATCAGTATAAAAGACACCTGTCCACAACCTCAAACAGTCACACTCCAAACTCCACTATGGTGAAGATCAAAGAGCTGTCGAAGGACACCAGAATCAAAATTGTAGACCTGCACCAGGCTGGGAAGACTGAATCTGCAATAGTCAAGCAGCTTGGTGTGAAGAAATCAACCGTGGGAGCAATAATTAGAAAATGGAAGACATACAAGACCACTGATAATCTCCCTCGATCTGGGGCTCCACGCAAGATCTCAACCCGTGGGGTCAAAATGATCACAAGAACGGTGAGCAAACATCCCAAAACCACACGGGGGGACCTAGTGAATGACCTGCAGAGAGTTGGACCAACGTAACAAAGGCTACCATCAGTAACACACTACGCTGCCAGGGACTCAGATCCTGCAGTGCCAGACATGTCCCCCTGCTTAAGCCAGTACATGTCCGGGCCTGTCTGAAGTATGCTAGAGAGCATTTCATGATCCAGAAGCGGATTGGGAGAATGTCATATGCTCAGATGAAACCAAAGTAGAACTGTTTCGTAGAAACACAACTTGTCATGTTTGGAGGAGAGAGAACACCATACCTACTGTGAAGCATGGGTGTGGCAACATCATGCTTTGGGGCTGTTTCTCTGCAAAGGGAACAGGACGACTGATCCGTGTACATGAAAGAATGAATGGGGCCATGTATCATGAGATTTTGAGTGCAAACCTCCTTCCATCAGCAAGGGAATTGAAGATGAAATGTGGCTGGGTCTTACAACATGACAATGATCCCAAACACACCACCTGGGCAACGAAGGAGTGGCTTCGTAAGAAGCAAGGTCCTGGAGTGGCCTAGCCAGTCTCCAGATCTCAACCCCATAGAATACCTTTGGAGGGAGTTGAAAGTCTGTGTTGCCCAGCGACAGCCCCAAAACGTCACTGCTCTAGAGGAGATCTGCATGCAGGAATGGGCCAACATAGCAGCAACAGTGTGTGACAACCTTGTGAAGTCTTACAGAAAACGTTTGACCTCTGTCATTGCCAATAAAGGATAAATAAAGTATTGCGATGAACTTTTGATATTGACCAAATACTTATTTTCCACCATAATATGCAAATAAATTCTTTCCAAATCAGACAATGTGATTGTCTGGATTTGTTTCCACATTTTATCTCTCATAGTTGAGGTATACCTATGATGAAAATGACAGGCCTCTCTCATCTTCTTAAGTGGGAGAACTTGCACAATTGGTGGCTGACTAAATACTTTTTTCCCCCACTATATATATATATATATATATATATATATATATATATATATATATATATATATATATATATATATAGAGAGAGAGAGAGAGAGAGAGAGAGTTTTCCAGTAAATGACTGCACTCTCTTGAGTTCCATAAAAAATAGCTTTTATTTATCACAATTTAAAAGCAGGGAAGAAGCATGACGTTTCGATGCCCTACTGGCATCTTTATCAAATGTCCCAAAATCTCAAGCTGGTAACACCACCGTAGGGATGTCCCAAAGGAAGTCTAGCTGAATGCTAATTAGGGTTGCCATTTGCTCACCAAAAAAAAAGTACTCGACACCTGGTGGTTGCTTGGCACTATCATAGGTGCAGCCTAAAAATGGCCCTTCCACACAGTTGTACCTTAGGCAGCACTCTTGACCCTGTTTGTGAGCTGCAATAGTTAAGGCCCCCGAGAGGGGGACTTTACTTGTAAGTTAAAACACATAGGGCCAAATTACAAGTGGAGCACTAAATAATAGGTAAAAAAAAAAGTTTAATAGATTTCAAAGGGACAGGAAACCCCAACATTTTTAATCAGCTTTCCAATTTACCTTTAGGGGTAGATTTATCATAGCCTGAGTAGATATGATTCACTGTAGCGGATCATGTCCGTCCTGCGTCACTTAATGCTCACAGCATACGCTGTCGGCATTTAACTTTGCACAAGCAGTTCTGGTGAACTGCTTGTGCAATGCCGCCCCCTGCAGACTTGCGGCCAATCAGTCGCTAGCAGGGGATGTCAATCAACCCAATCATATACGATCGGGCTGATTGCTGTCTGCCGCCTCAGAGCAGGCGGAAGAGTTAAGGAGCAGGCTCGCACGTAAACAGCTACATCAAGCTCCATTCGGAGCTTGATGAATTGGCCCCTTATTATCAAATTTGCTTCATTCGCTTGTTATCCTTTACTGAAGGAACATTGGCATCTAGTTTGCCAATCAAAACAGACAAATGAGTATTCTTAGCCACTTTTTATACCCCCACATAGGGGAGGGACCTGTTACCTGTCCAGGTGATACATATTGTGTATTTTCACATAAGGTTACAATACCCCCTCTAGTGGACACAGGAATAACCATCTTCTTTATACAATCTAACCTGAAAAGCACATATAAAAAAAAACATATTTAATTTCATATATACAAATCCAATAAGTTAATAAAAACAATTATCATCATAAACAACAAATAGTGATTCTACAAAAATTCAACAAGAATTACCACCATAGTACAGAAATCTTAATTAACACATAGTCATATAGTATTTATAAGGTGACATTCCAATCAATCAATCTCTTTATTCATCCCAAGTGGGATGAGGCACTGGAGGGTATAGATCCAAAATGTTTCCCTAGATTTTTTTTTTTTTTGTCTATCTCCACCCCTCCTTAGTTTCCTAACCTGCTCAATAACTGTCACACTCTGCAAGGGAGCAGGTTCAGGTGTTGGGAACTGTTGTGTAGATGTGTCAGGTTCTGGGGTTAAAGTAGTGTTTTGTCTGCGTGAGTCTTTCCTTTTTGGCATAATGAAACTGGTACAAGGGTTTTAGAAAATAAAGGTGAAGGTTTTATTGATAGGTGAATTAGCAATACAGAGAGATGCAAACTAGATACAAGGCAAAGTCTCCGTGTAGACAAGATTACAAAGTAACTTGGTTTAGACAGTCTTTAGCAGGCAAAAATGTAAATAAACTGTAGATAAGACTTGGCAATAACAGGCAGGATACGTAGATATACTGTAGACCAAAACTTGATAGTAACAAGCAGGATATGAAGAGATGCTGTAATCAGGTAACTTATAATAACAGACAGGATACTTGCATATGCTGTAGACTAGAACTCTGTAGTGACAGACAGGAATGCAGATCTTTGTAATAACAGGCAGGATACTTGCATATGCTGTAGACTGGAACACTGTAGTAACAGACAGTAATGCAGATCTTTGTAATAACAGACAGGATACTTGCATATGCTGTAGACTGGAACTCTGTAATAAAAGGCAGGAATGCAGATCTTTGTAATAACAGGTAGGATACTTGCATATGCTGTAGACTGGAACTCTGTAGTAACTGGCAGCAATGCAGATCCTTGTAATATCAGACAGGATACTTGCATATGCTGTAGACTGGAACTCTGTAGTAACAGACAGGAATGCAGTTCTTTGTAATAACAGGCAGGTACTTGCATATTCTGTAGACTGGAACTCTGAGACAGTCCTTAGGAAATAGAGAATTAGCCAAGTTCAATGGCCAGGAAATCAGTCTAAAAACGAAACAGGACCAGAGGGTCTGTCAGAGTATAAAACTGAATGTCAAGGCCCAGAATTGAAAGCAAACCTCCCAGATCAGTGATGTGCAGTCACTAGAGGCAGGTGAGGCAGTGCTTCACCTCTCATATGGGCAAAAATATATATATTTTTATTGGCTTTAAAAAAAAAAAATGTAATTTTTTTCCCAGCATTTTTTTTTCTCACAGCTATATGTTGTGCAAATAAGAGGCATAAGCAGGTCTGCCCACCATTACACAACATGCTGCGCCATCTACTGGATGCAAGTGGTTAAGATCATTGCATGGCCCATTAACTGCTTATTTGAGGCAGTCCTATTTGGGCTGAACCAATCCAGCGAGAGGCATTAGTAAGTGGAACATAGGGTTGGGGCTGGATGTTAAATCATATAAAACAAAACAAAAACGGAAAAAAACAACTTTCATATATTTTGTTGCTGTCCTGTGAAGCTGCCAGCTTTGCTAAAGTGAAAAAGAGAGTTCTGTTCTTCCCCTCTAAGTGCAGTGGAATGTGCCACTGTCACTTCCTGAATCCTTCCAGAGCAGGAGAGAGGCACAGAGAGCAGTGTTTCACCCACATCTTATTAAAGTGAGATTTTACTGATAGGGATTCTGTTAGTGAAAATGATAATTTAATGAATGTGGTTTAGTGTTTTTTTTTACTCTTTTACAGCAAAGGATCGTTTTTGTATTTTGTTTACTCAAACTTTACACCCACTAACTTAGCAGCTTGCCTCTGTACTTCACACTAAATTATAGACTAATTTTCTGAACTCTCTGTAGCTCTGCTGTTTTATTACTTTAAAATGCAGTGGTCCCCCCCTTGTGTGTTGTGTGTGTGTGTGTGTGTGTGTGTGTCTCTCTCTCTATCTATCCATCTCTCTCCTTATGTGTTGTTCTCCCCATGGTCTCTTTCTCTCTCTGTCTCTCTTCCTCCCCCCTCTGACTCTCATGTAATGAAAGAATCTATAAGCATAATTTGCAGCATTAAAGTAAAAAGTATGTTTTAAACATATTTTAATGGGCATGGATTTCTAGATCTCATAATCAGAGCAAGCATTGTGTTATCTGGCAAGAGTTTCTGTTACAATCCTTTTAGACTAAAATCAGATGTTTACTAAGTTGACCAGTTTTCCAAGACACCATTTAAAGGGACATGAAACCCATATGAAACACATATGCAAATTTAAATAACTTTCCAATTTACATCTAATATCTAATTTTCTTCATTATTTTGATGTCCTTTGTTGAAAATCATATCTAAATATGCTCAGTAGCTGCTGATTGGTGGCTGCACATAGATACCTCATGTGATTGGCTCACCCATGTGCATTGCTATTTCTTCAACAAAGGATATCTAAAGAATGAAGGTGTATCCTGCCACTGCCTCACCAGCCTCTGACGTCACTGCACGTCACTGTCCCAGATATAGCAGGCTGCTGATTATATGATTTTTTTCAGCTGGTAAGCAGGTGGAGCCAGAGAACCAAAGTTGCAGCAAACAGAAAACTCAATATTCCTAGTCTGTGACCAAGCCATCTGGTGGCAAAGTGGTAAAACAACAGGCTGGGGAAGAACAGAAGCAGAAAGAGACAGGTTCAATTCTAGGCTGGATCATGACAGTACCCCCTCCTCAAGGACGACCCCTGGGCGGACTTAGCATTCTCATATAGCTCCAGATCTTTAATGCGTACTAGCGTGCCATTAGAGGCATAAGTACAATCAGGGGGTATTATCTTTTTTGAAGGGTTCTCCAGAAGAGGATTCCACGGACTGGAATTAGTATAGAGGCCCCCAACAGGACTGATCTTTGGTTTCTGTGCAGTTCTAGGCTTGTAGGTTCTGAGGAGGTGGGTCTGAGGAACAGAAGGTAAAGGACCTTTTGACTGAACAGCAGTTTGAAGCACCGTCCCTTCAGTGTCAGAATCAGTATCATCTTCAATTGTTGAATAGTTAGACATTTCTTCTGAAATGCACAAAGATGAGAATGTAGCTGCATTTGGTAGGCAAATCTCTGGATTCGTAGTACTAGGATTCTGTGGATGACATGTTAGTACTTCACAGAGTCTTTGGAAGGTGCAGTCCTAGGCCAATCAAATAGGGGATGTAAAATAGACTGGAACTCTGTAGTGACAGACAGGAATGCAGATCTTTGTAATAACAGGCAGGATACTTGCATATGCTGTAGACTGGAACACTGTAGTAACAGACAGGAATGCAGATCTTTGTAATAACAGACAGGATACTTGTATATACTGTAGACTGGAACTCTGTAATAAAAGGCAGGAATGCAGATCTTTGTAATAACAGGCAGGATACTTGCATATGCTGTAGACTGGAACTCTGTAGTAACAGGCAGGAATGCAGATCCTTGTAATAACAGACAGGATACTTGCATGTGCTGTAGCCTGGAACTCTGTAGTAACAGACAGGAATGCAGTTCTTTGTAATAACAGGCAGGATACTTGCATATGCTGTAGACTGGAACTCTGAGACAGTCCTTAGGAAATAGAGAATTAGCCAAGTTCAATTGCCAGGAAATCAGTCCAAAAACGAAACACAGTGCCAAGGGAATATCCAGAAGAGTAGTCACAAAATGAAGCATAAATCAGGCACCAGGAAATCCAACAAATCTGTATTGCACTCAAGAAACAGGACCAGAGGGTCTGTCAGAGTATAACACTCAATGTCAAGGCCCAGAACTGAAAGGAAACCTCCCAGATATAGCAGGCTGCTGATTATATGATTTGTTTCAGCTGGTAAGCAGGTGGAGCCAGAGAACCAAAGTTGCAGCAAACAGAAAACCCAATATTAATAGTCTGTGATCAAGCCTTCTGGTGGCAAAGTGGTAAAACAACAGGCTGGGAAAGAACAGCAGCAGAAATAGAGACCGGTCCCAGGTTCAATTCTAGGCTGGATCATGACAATAACTTGAAATCTAAATTGTGAAATAGTGTGGCCTGCTTGCAGACAATGATTAGACACAGGAGCATCTCTTTTACTACAACGAATGTTAGATTTGTGCTAATTTATCCTTGATCCTACGTGTTGACTCACCAATATATATCTTCAAGCATGGACACTTAATCAAATATATCACAAAATCTGAATTACAGGTAAAAACGCCAGAGATCTTAAATTTTCTTCCAGTTAACGGATGAACAAAACAATCACCTTTAATAACATTATTGGAGTTGCAGCATCCAAGGCACGGAAAATACCCAAATTTAGGGGTGGAAATAAAGGTCTGTCTTATACCCTTCTCTGAGCCCATATCAGCCCTTACCAATGTATCTTTTAGATTCTTACATCTCTTATAGGCCGACATAGGAGGTTCGTCAAATTCTTAAATATGGGGATTTAAATCCTTCACAATAGGCAAATGTTTCCTAATAATCCTAACAACTTCATTGCTAAGGGGATTATACTGGGATACAAAGACCAATCTTAACATTGCACAAGCAGTTCACTAGAACTGCTTGTGCAATGCCGCCCCCTGCAAATTTGCAGCCAATCGGCCGCTAGTGACAATCAGCCTAATTGTATAGTATAGGGCGGATTGCAGACCGCAGCCTCAGAGGCGGCAGACCAGGTATGGAGCAGCGGTCTTAAGACCACTGTTCATAACTGCTGTTTCCAGCGAGCCTGAAGGCTCCATTTGGAGCTTGATAATTCGGCCCCAGTGAATTTAAAAGTGTCTTAAAATGAAATGCTCTATCTGAATCCTGCAAGTTTAATTTTGACTTTCCTATCAATTTAATTGCAGATTATGGGCTAGATTACAAGTGAGGTGTAAACGGTTTTGCGCAAGCGATATCGTGTTTCCACAATGCTTTTTTATTGCACCGATATAACAAGTTGAGCGAAATCGCCATTTACTCTTCAATCCTTACCGCAATCTCAGAGCTGTAGTTAACTGTTTTCCAAAATTATAAAGTTGCACAAAGCACTTCAAAAATACATTACAAAGTACAGTTACACTCATATTAACACTGTCTAATAAAAATTATTTAAAATAAATATTGAACAAAAAAGTTATAAGGGCTCAAAGATATGAGATCCCGGGTGTTAGAAAAAAAAAAAGGCAGGCAAATATCTTTAACATTGAGACACATACATGAACATTCCTAAAGATGTATTTGTATGTATATATATGTTTATATGTGTGTACATATATATTAATGTATTTATATGTGTATATATGTATTTACAGTCATATATACACACATAAAAACATTAATATATATGTACACACACATAGACATATATTTAAGTGCATTAGAGCCCTTTGCCATTAAGTAGATGACAGCATGATAATACATATTTATGCAATATTCATATTTAATACTAGATTAAGATTTTAACTATGTATTTACTGTAAAAGTTTTACATTTGCCAATGCGAATATGCATTGTTGTTGCGCGGTGGGTGTTGTTTTTTGTTTTTTTTTAATATTTTTTTTTTCTCAATTGACTTCTATGTTTAAAGGGACACTGTTGTCACAAAAGCATAGATAATAAAAAGTACTGAAATAAACATATTTTCAATGCCCTTCATGTTTCTAAAACATACCGTTTAGAAGAAAATTATCGCCAATTCTTTGTAATTTTTTTGTAATTTTTTTATTGAGGCTTAAAGAAAGTACAGTTGTAAGCATCATTTGCTTCAAAACACAGTAACTAACATAGTCACAGAAAGAAAAAAACCCCAGTGAAGACAGGGTAATATGACCACCATGAATACATAACAAATATTTCAAGCTTGGGTGGTAAGGCCACAAGTTTGACTATGAACATATAGAGCAAATACAGTAGCTTACAAGTTTCCAAAAATAGAGTGCAAAATGGTTATATAACATAAAACAGATTATTTAGATATAACTATACACAAGTATATAGAAGGCATAACAGTCAAAAAGCTAACTATAAATTTAGAGGTACATCTCACAGTATACATTGAACTAAACTAATCCTGGTATGTCAAGACATAAACTCTGTTAGGCACTCCGTAATCATATAATCCTCATTTTTGTTTTTTTTATTTGGGGAATAGCAATACAAGTAAGATTAGAGGTAACCCCTAAGTATACATATAACAACTAACATCAAAAACTAGATCCCCATGAGGTAAACAAAGGCCTCTCTTAAACTATAGTATGTGTCAGTAAGGGGACAAGGTAGGGACCTCTCAGTAGGTAGTATGCATAGAGGGTCGCTCTTGGACACTTGATGAATATATATATATATGAAAATCAATTATATGGAGCTATTATCAGCAGAGGAAGAGATATAAGCTATAGGGGCATGAGAAACCCCTCTGAGCAGTGGGGATGGGCATAGATAGCGGTCAACTCTAAACAATTAAATATTTTTATCAACTCATGGGATTGAATGAGCAGGGTCTTAATTGAACACTTCTAGGTCACACTAAATGCAGCTATATAGGTACCTTGTAAGCATTGTAGCCTTCTTGAATATGTTTAATACAATAGAACTTTATCAAGCAGTTAACCAATTATCTAGCCAGCATGCTGCAAACATGGGTTAAATATAGAAGTACATAATACTCTGGCTGGGATAAAAGTGATCTATAGGGCATTAATCAATTTATTTGAATATTACCCATATCTCCCACAATCATTGTGTCTGAGGCACATATCTTTTCATAGCATTGCTATATTCTCGATTTACCCGTGGTATAATGCTGGTCATACGCCTGTACATATGTATCTAAATTTCTCCTAACAACTCTAGGTCAAACATATTACATCCTTCCTAGGACTATACAAATGTGCCATCCCGGCCGCTGGCGGAACATTGCTAGGATCTAAGTAGCTGTGCTCTGGGAATTGCCTAATGTTGTTTCAATATTTACTGCCCTGCTAACTTAAAGGGACATATTACTTATATGCTAAATCACTTGAAACTGATGCAGTATAACTGTAAAAAGCTGACAGGAAAATATCACCTGAGCATCTCTATGTAAAAAAGGAAGATATTTTACCTCACAATCTCCTCAGCTAAGCAGAGTAAGTTCTGTGTAAAAAGTTATACTCAGCTGATGCCGAGCTGCAGGTAAAAAAAATGAATGAAAAAATGAAAAAAAAATAAAAATGAAGAAATGAACAGCAGCCAATCAGCATCAGCAGTGCTGAGGTCATGAACTCTTTTACTGTGATCTCATGAGATTTGACTTAACTCTCATGAGATTTCATTGTAAACTTCCTTTAAACTGAATAGGGAAATAACATGAAAGTGCATGAGGCTCATCCCCTAAGCTGTCCCAGGACGGACATACTAATATGCTGCTTAGAAATCCTTTACAATGGGATGTGGCTACTGAGGAACTTTTGAGGTAAAATATCTTTCTTTTTTACATAGAGATAATCAGGTGATATTTTCTAGTCAGCTTTTTACAGCTATGCTGCATCACTTTCAAGTGTTTAAACATTTGGGTATTATGGCCCTTTAAAAGCTTTCTAGACATATTAGGAGACTTAGTAGGGTATAACAAATTAAGATAGGGTAATAGTCCTTATAATAAACTATTAGATGGGTCTACAGTATTCAATTTGTTGCTTACAGACATAATAGCCTCATTAGTATACCCCTCTCAATGAACTTATGATAGGGTTTGTAGACTCTGACCCTATTAACTGAATACCTATATATAAAAAACAAAGAAAGGCAGGAAGCCTGCAAACAACAACCTGTTAGCTGTAAAAAAATAATATTAACTTTGCAGACAAATATATCAAGTTAATAACTATCATATAGTCCTATGTCTACTGTGAAATATAAAGCCATGTCAGAATGAGTATATCTTCCATTCACTTAATGTAAAGAGGTGTATAGCCATCCAGCAGCTTGGTACGATAATAATGAGAGTACTTCATCCGATCCACAATCTCCATATTAAGAACTATTGTTTAGTTGCAATCCGATCGGTAGCATTCGCAGGCCTCTGACACAATTCACAGATCCCAATTTGTATATTGGGAGTTCGCAAGGGTATGCTTAGCTCCAGATTTATTTTCAGAACAGTACTTGAGGGAGAAACTTTAGTAAGAGGATCCCTTAACTGAGGTTGTACAACATTGCTTACCAAATTAGTGCGTTTGTCTGATAAAGTAATCTCCACACACGATACGTTTGTATTAGACAGTTTCCATTGCCCACTCAAATCGTCAAAGTCAGCGCAAACTCTCCTCTCACCACGAACAACTGAATCCCCATTCGTACCCTTTGCAGTCTGGTCTGGTTCTGCTTCCTGTAGTAGAAAGAAATCCACGGTCTCCTTGAGAAGCGTGTCATCTGAAATGACTGCAAATTGCCAATGGGGTTCCAGGACCTGAGCTGCTTCCTTGCACAGACAAGTAGGTGCTCTTTTTAGCTGCCCAGCTAAAGTGTTGTTGGCAGATGTAGTAACTGTGTCTTGCAGCGCATCAAGAATAGCGGTCTGGAGTGTGTCTACAAGGCTGCTCAGTTCAGCTATTACCCACGTAGCTAGCGCCATGCTTTTCCCAACCGGACCACATGATATATCTAGAAACACTCACTCCACTGCGTCAAACAGCCCAATTATATATATAAGTTAGGACACATGTGAACGTTCATCAGCACAAACAGCTGGAAATACTGAAATATCAGAAATATGGGGGTAGAGCTAGGTAGAGGCCGCTTCAAGGCCTTCACTGCGTACCTTCTCTAAGTAGGGCTGCTTGTTGTCAATAGATAGAAAAAAGTCCCATTTCATAGCTTCATAGGATCGATTAGTCACAAATCTCATGAGAAAAGAAAGATCTGCATGTCTTAAATGACAAATAAAATTAGTTTTAGCAGCTCCAAGATGCAGACGTAATTAACAAGCAACCATCTTGGTCGATGGCCGGACACGCCCCCTATCGCCAAATTTTTAACCCTTTTCAAACCCACTCACTTGGTATCTGGTAGCGTTGTCCAGTCCGGGCTGACAACCCAGATTGGAAGATAGTGACTGTTTTACGAGCTGCCCATGCGCAAGTTAGCGCAACGTCACTGAATACATCACTATCTTTATGTCGGTTCTGGATGCAGTAGACACGCTCTATCGATTGCGGATCAGAAGACTGTGCTGCGATGAATAGGTAAGTTGCTTGCATGCGGGCACTTAGAGAATCTCCCTAGAATTAACGAGCAACTTAAAAAACAGTTTTTAATAAAACTTTGTAACACATAAGTATATTTTAACTATGAAGGATATAATAATTAATTATTATTTTAAATATTCATTATTATGCAAAAGAATCTCCCTAGAATTAACGAGCATATATATATACAGTATATATATATATATATATATTAAACATTAACGGCTAGATTTAGAGTTTGGCGTTAGCCGTCAAAACCAGCGTTAGAGGCTCCTAACGCTGGTTTTGGGCTACCGCTGGTATTTAGAGTCAGTCAGGAAAGGGTCTAACGCTCACTTTGCAGCCGCGACTTTTCCATACCGCAGATCCCCTTACGTCAATTGCGTATCCTATCTTTTCAATAGGATCTTTCTAACGCCGGTATTTAGAGTCATGGCTGAAGTGAGCGTTAGAAATCTAACGACAAAACTCCAGCCGCAAAAAAAAGTCAGTAGTTAAGAGCTTTCTGGGCTAACGCCGGTTTATAAAGCTCTTAACTACTGTGCTCTAAAGTACACTAACACCCATAAACTACCTATGTACCCCTAAACCGAGGCCCCCCCACATCGCCGCCACTCTATTAAAAAATTTTAACCCCTAATCTGCCGACCGCACACGGCCGCAACCTACGTTATCCCTATATACCCCTAATCTGCTGCCCCTAATACCGCCGACACCTACATAATATTTATTAACCCCTAATCTGCCGCCCCCGCTATCGCTGACACCGGCATATTTTTTTTAACCCCTAATCTGCCGCTCCGTACACCGCAGCAACCTACATTATACCTATGTACCCCTAATCTGCTGCCCCTAACACAGCCGACCCCTATATTAAATTTATTAAGCCCTAATATGCCGCCCCCAACGTCGCCTCCACCTACCTACAATAATTAACCCCTAATCTGCCGACCGGACCACACCGCTACTATAATAAATGTATTTACCCCTATAGCTAAATCTAACCCTAACACTAACACCCCCCTAACTTAAATATAATTTAAATCTAACAAAATAAATTAACTCTTATTAAATAAATTATTCCTATTTAACGCTAAATACTTACCTGTAAAATAAACCCTAATATAGCTACAATATAACGAATAATTATATTGTAGCTATTTTAGGATTAATATTTATTTTACAGGCAACTTTGTATTTATTTTAACCAGGTACAATAGCTATTAAATAGTTAAGAACTATTTAATAGCTAAAATAGTTAAAATAATTACAAAATTACCTGTAAAATAAATCCTAACCTAAGTTACAATTAAACCTAACACTACACTATCAATAAATTAATTAAATACAATACCTACAAATAACTACAATTAAATAAACTAACTAAAGTACAAAAAATAAAAAAGAACTAAGTTACAACAAATAAAAAAATATTTACAAACATTAGAAAAATATTACAACAATTTTAAACTAATTACACCTACTCTAAGCCCCCTAATAAAATAACAAAGACCCCCAAAATAAAAAAATGCCCTACCCTATTCTAAATTAAAAAAGTTCAAAGCTCTTTTACCTTACCAGCCCTGAAAAGGGCCATTTGCGGGGCATGCCCCAAATAATTCAGCTCTTTTGCCTGTAAAAAAAAGCATACAATACCCCCCCCAACATTACAACCCACCACCCACATACCCCTAATCTAACCCAAACCCCCCTTAAATAAACCTAACACTAAGCCCCTGAAGATCTTCCTACCTTATCTTCACCATGCCAGGTTCACCGATCCATCCTCCGAAGTCTTGATCCAAGCCTCCGAAGTCTTCATCCAAGCCCAAGCGGGGGCTGGCGATCCATAATCCGGCTGAAGTCTTCTATCAAGCGGCGGCTGAAGAGGTCCAGCAGAGGCTCCAAAGTCTTCATCCTATCCGGGAAGAAGAGGAGATCCGGACCGGCAACCATCTTGATCCAAGCGGCATCTTCTATCTTCATCCGATGACGAACGGCTCCATCTTGAAGACCTCCGTCGCGGATCCATCCTCTTCTTCCGACGTCCAACTGAAGAATGAAGGTTCCTTTAAGGGACGTCATCCAAGATGGCGTCCCTCGAATTCCGATTGGCTGATAGGATTCTATCAGCCAATCGGAATTAAGGTAAGAAAATTCTGATTGGCTGATGGAATCAGCCAATCAGATTCAAGTTCAATCCGATTGGCTGATTGGATCAGCCAATCAGATTGAGCTCGCATTCTATTGGCTGATCGGAACAGCCAATAGAATGCGAGCTCAATCTGATTGGCTGTAATATTTTTCTAATGTTTGTAAATATTTTTTTAGTTGTTGTAACTTAGTTCTTTTTTATTTTTTGTACTTTAGTTAGTTTATTTAATAGTAGTTATTTGTAGGTATTTGTATGTAATTAATTTATTGATAGTGTAGTGTTAGGTTTAATTGTAGGTAATTGTAGGTATTTTATTTAATTAATTTATTGATAGTGTAGTGTTAGGTTTAATTGTAACTTAGGTTAGGATTTATTTTACAGGTAATTTTGTAATTATTTTAACTATTTTAGCTATTAAATAGTTCTTAACTATTTAATAGCTATTGTACCTGGTTAAAATAAATACAAAGTTAGCTGTAAAATAAATATTAATCCTAAAATAGCTACAATATAATTATTCATTATATTGTAGCTATATTAGGGTTTATTTTACAGGTAAGTATTTAGCTTTAAATAGGAATAATTTATTTAATAAGAGTTAATTTATTTAGTTAGATTTAAATTATATTTAACTTAGGGGGGTGTTAGTGTTAGGGTTAGTCTTAGCTTTAGAGGTTAATCCATTTATTAGAGTAGCGGCGAGATCCGGTCGGCAGATTAGGGGTTAATAATTTAAGTTAGGTGTCGGCGATGTTAGGGAGGGCAGATTAGGGGTTAATACTATTTCTTATAGGGTTATTGAGGCGGGAGTGAGGCGGATTAGGGGTTAATAACTTTATTATAGTAGCGGTGAGGTGCGGTCGGCAGATTAGGGGTTAATTATTGTAGGTAGCTGGCGGCGACGTTGTGGGGGGCAGATTAGGGGTTAATAAATATAGGGGTCGGCGGTGTTAGGGGCAGCAGATTAGGGGTACATAGCTATAACGTAGGTTGCAGCGGTGTACAGAGCGGCAGATTAGGGGTTAATAATAAAATGCAGGGGTCAGCGATAGCGGTGGCAGCAGATTAGGGGTTAATAAGTGTAAGCTTAGGGGTGTTTAGACTCCGGTACATGTTAGAGTGTTAGGTGCAGACGTAGGAAGTGTTTCCCCATAGGAAACAATGGGGCTGCCTTAGGAGCTGAACGCTGCTTTTTTGCAGGTGTTAGGTTTTTTTTCATCTTAAACTGCCCCATTGTTTCCTATGGGGGAATCGTGCACGAGCACGTTTTTGAAGCTGGCCGCGTCCGTAAGCACCGCTGGTATCGAGAGTTGCAGTGGCGTTAAATATGCTATACGCTCCTCTTTTGGAGCCTAACGCAGCCCTTCTGTGAACTCTAAATACCAGCGGTATTTAAAAGGTGCGGGGGGAAAAAATCATGCGTAGCTAACGCACCCCTTTGGCCGCAGAACTCTAAATCTAGCCGTAATTATATAACAATCATTTTTAAACATAGCAAATTTAGTTATAATATAATGCATTTAAAATTATTTCCAATAGAATAGAAATAAGTTATATATTGTTAATATATAAATCGAATTACATGCTATAGAAAGTGAATATAGGAAAATATAAAAAAATAATTACAGTATAAAAATAAAACAATAATGAAAATGAATAATATAAATAATTTTATTAGTTCAATCTTGATATTCGCATCTGAAAACGTTATACATTGGTATAGCGAGAAGGCATTGAAAGCTAATACAACCCGACTAGCACATAAAGCTTAACTCTAGCGGAGGTTTCGCAAACACGAAACCCCCCCCACCAAAAAAAAAAAAAAGGTTCCAATTGTAATCTAACCCTGAAATTGTATAATATTATTTTTTAAAACTAAAAAAAAAAAAAAAAAATCTGGATTTCCTATCCCTTTAACTTTTTAAATGCAAAAAGGTGGAGCGCGATAATTAACCAGCCATTAAAAGTGGATGGTTATTTCTCGCAGTAGCAATTAGCACTCAGAAATCCGATCTCTGGTTAATTTTTATAATAGTGCTCCAAATGCCCTAAAAATAGAGAGCATTATAGTTTTTTTCTAAAAAAAAAAAAAAATCTAGCATTTTTTTTAAAATAATAAAAAACTGCACTAGGCAGTTTGGGGGTTTCAAAGTTGGTGGGAGTGCCTTTATATATATATGCTTATATACATATATTAGCAAACATATATACTGTATGTATATATTCATATACTTATGTGTTTAAAAATGCTGTCCATCGCTGCGCTACTTACCCCCTTCACTGCCCGAGGTTCTGATGCCGTCTCTGACAGCTTCAGAACGAGGCTCCCATAGAAGCATATGGAAGCGCACTCTCGTTAACTCAATGCTTCCTAGCGATGCAAACACGAGCTTGTGTTCGCATTGCTATTTACTTGTAATACCAGCGCACATTATTGTGCACGCAAGCGATATTTAGCGCTACACTTTTAATCTAGCACAAAATGTTTCAGTACAGTACCTTAAAACTTAAACTTTAAACGTTTTATATCAATTCATTTAATTATAATTCCTATCCTCCTATCCTCCCTACAGATACCAAAAAGAAAGTTCTGTAACCTATCTTTTAAAAAATGCTGCAAATCAAATAGTTAGTTTAGGCAATTTTCATCATTTTGAAAACCTATTTAGATTTCTGGCTTTTCTAGAAAGCATGGGACTAGCACATTGGTTTTGCTATATGTCCTATAAAAGTTGGTGCATTAACAATGGGTAATAGGTTAGCTATTTAAATATTACTGCCTTTATGTTTTGTGTGTAGAAGTGTGATTTGCAATATATGTAATTCCACTGGTGTTGCATATGTCAGCACATCATAATATACTTCACCAAAAATGAATGATTTGGCTACCTAATTCTTTATAGCAAGAAATGAGTTCAAAGGAAAGCTAACTGTTCTCTGTCGCCTAACACAAACATAACCCAACTGTGTACATCACTGCTGCTTAGCAATGGGGCGATTTATTAGTTCTGTGAAGATTTCATAGACAGTATTCGGAGTCTGAAAAGCAATAGTTGCTCTTCAGAGCAGTTTTTAACTAAGAGGCCAGATAATGAAAAGGGAGTTGTGTGGATAAAGGGAGGGAGGGTAGGGTGTTAACAGCTACTGTCTCTCCCCTACATGCAGGTTAAATGCATGAGTGCCCCAGCAGCGTGGCCCTGGAGCCTAGACAACTCTCATGATTCCTTAATAGGTTACAGATAAGACTTTTTGATTATTACCTGGACTGACAGCAAGATAATGGGAGGGGAACTTTTGGCTCCAGCCTAGTCAGTAGAGCAGAAAAGACCTCTGGCTCTTGGGATAACCTGGGTCAAATGATTTGGCGCCTTGAGTGTATGAAAGCCATTTTACAGACGTTGAGAGATAGAGAGAGGCAGAATGAAAAGGGGGAGGGAGAGGGCTGAGAAAAAATAAAGAAAGGAGAAATCCCATGTTTGGTGCCTTCTATTTTCCATTACATCTATTTATAATTTGGATATGTTTGAGGAATTTATCATTGTTAAAATTTAATAACGCTCTGAACAAAACCAGTGTCTTGTGTTTTTTAAAGAAAGGAAAGCTGTACAAACTAATGACACCATCATTAAAAAAGACATGGCATAGACCCAAGGGATGAGATTAACAATAGTACTACTTTGTACAAAAAACATAGAAATAAGGAGCAGATAAGGACTGCTTAACTATCGAAAATATAATATTTGATCCTGAATATGTGATCCTTTTATGCTCATTGTGCTCCTTTTGGCATTTATTTCAATCTTAGCCTTTATCAATTACATTGAAGGGGAGTGAGAGTGTGATATAAGAGAGGAGTAAATCAGTGTGAGGGGGAAAAAATAAATCAGAGTGTAAATAGTGTGTATATGAGTGAATGATGAGTAGGGAGGAAGGAGAGAAACCACTACTAGGGTGCAACAACAAAACAAGAGACAAAAAAAAAAACCACAACAAAAAAATTTACCAAAAAATGCATTCAGAAAAATCCCAATAAGGTAAAGTCAGGACAAGATTAGCCAGAACTACTACAGCTCCAAAATCAAGATTCAAAAACTTTCCATATCCCTGATCTGCATAGAAGCCATTAGTTTAATTATGGCTTTATGATTGTAAAGTTGGTGTTAAAGGTAAATGGGTATTCTAGCTGTGTTAGCAAAGAAAACAGATGGTGGTTCTAGAATTATTATTTTTTTAATGAGTCGGAAGCTTTGCAAACTCTGTGACCAACATGGCTGTTGAAGTGGGTGTGGAAATTAAAAATGTGACTAGAATCAGAGGGCCTAGTATATATATATATAAAAAAAATAGGAAAAAAACTGACTTCTGTTTAACCCATTGGAATGCATGAATTGTGTGTTCTACAAATATACAGCTCCTTTTAAAGGGACAGTGTCTTTTTCATGGCATTTTGCTAGCACTCACAATTTGTAAGTGGACGCAGATGGCCACAACTTCCCATTAATAACAGTGACTGTATATAGCTATATAGAGATATGCTGTTATGTAGTATAAAGGAATTTCGGTAAGGAGAAAGGATCGTGGTAAAACCACCACAAGTTTTGTAGTTAATTTGACTTACAGTACCTGGATATTTTTATATATTGTGAACAAGGAATATGTTTTTAAGGGTAATGATTTGGGGCACAACCATTTATTAAGAGTCTTGCAAGAAAACAAAACAATATACAAAATAGTCTGTGTGCCTTAATACCAGTATAGGGCTAAATTACGAATGGTATAGCGTGGCTCTTTATAAGCATCGGAAGTAGCATGCATATTACAAGTTGAAAATAAACTTGTTTGTTTGAGAGCAAAATTTAATTTAACGAGTGTCAGGTAGCACGACTTCAGAGCTTTGCTGTTACGCTTGACTAAAAAGTTGCACACAAATGATCAAAAATACATTGTACAGTTCAGTTACACTCATAATAACACTGTCTATTTTATTAAAAAAAATTGCATAAAAAAGCTATAAGGGCTTAAAGATATAAGGTATCTACTGTTAGAAAAAAAACATGCAAAGGGCTTTTACATTGAGCTACATACATACAAATGTCTAAATATGTATATGTATTTTTATATATATATATATATATATATATATATATATATATATATATATATATATATAAATATATACTAGTCCTAAAGCCCGTTCACACAGGCCATTTTTTGCAGTACAGCAGTCCCATCCCTTGCTCTCTCTCTCTTCCCCTCTCTTTTGCTCTATCACCCCCTCTCTTTTGTGCTCTCTCTCCCCCTCTCTTTTGCGCTCTCTCCCCCTCTCTTTTGTGTTCTCTCTCGCTCCACCTCTCTTTTGCTCTCTCTCTCCCCCCTCTCTTTTGCTCCCTCTCTCTCCCCCTCTCTTTTGCTTTCTCTCCCCCCTCTCTTTTGCTCTCTCTCCCCTTCTATTTTGCTCTCTCTCCCCTTCTCTTTTGCGCTCTCTCTCCCCCTCTCTTTTACGCTCTCTCTCCCCCCCTCTCTTTTGCGTTCTCTCTCTCCCCCTCTTTTGTGCGCTCTCTCCCCCTCTCTTTTGCGCTCTCTCTCTCCTCCTCTCTTTTGCACTCTCTCCCCCTCTCTTTTGCGCTCTCTCTCCCCCTCTCTTTTGCTGTCTCTCTCCCCCTCTTTTGCTGTCTCTCTCCCTCTTTTTTGCTCTCTCTCCCCCTCTTTTGCTCTCTCTCTTCCCCCCTCTCGTTTGCTCTCTCCTCTCATTTGTTCTCTCTCTCCTCTCGTTTGCTCTCTCTCTCCTCTCTTTTGCTGTCTTTCTCCCACTCTTTTGCTCTCTTTCCCCCTCTCCTTTGCGCTCTCCCCCTCTCTTTTGCGCTCTCTCCCCCCTCTCTTTTGTGCTCTCTCCCCCCTCTCTTTTGTGCTCTCTCCTCCTCTCTTTTGCACTTTCTCCCCCCTCTCTTTTGCGCTCTCCCCCCTCTCTTTTACGCTCTCTCCCCTCTCTTTTGTGCTCTCTCCCCTCTCTTTTGCGCTCTCTCCCCCTCTCTTTTGCGCTCTCTCCCCCTCTCTTTTGCGCTCTCTCTCCCCTCTCTTTTGCGCTCTCTCCCCCTCTCTTTTGCGCTCTCTCCCCCTCTCTTTTGCGCTCTCTCGCCCCTCTCTTTTGCGCTCTCCCCCCTCTCTTTTGCGCACTCTCCCCCCTCTCTTTTGCGCACTCTCCCCCCTCTCTTTTGAGCTCTCTCCCCCCTCTCTTTTGCTGTCTCTCTCCCCCCTCTCTTTTGCTGTCTCTCTCCCATCTCTTTTGCTGTCTCTCTCCCTCCTCTCTTTTGCTGTCTCTCTCCCCCCTCTCTTTTGCTGTCCCTCTCCCTCCTCTCTTTCGCTGTCTCTCTCCCCCTCTCTTTTGCTGTCTCTCTCCCCCCTCTCTTTTGCTGTCTCTCTCCCCCTCTCTCTTTCGCTGTCTCTCTCCCCCTCTCTCTTTTGCTTTCTCTCTCCCCTCTATCTTTTGCTGTCTCTCTCTCCCTCTATCCTCCCTCTTCTGCTCTCTCTAGCCCCCTTCTTTAGAGCTCTCTGTCTCTATGGCATCTGGCCCCGCCCGCGTCATGCATCACATCACACCTGTCGGTCACACCCACGTCACACCCGCTGGTCACGCCCACTCCGCACCTGCCAGGACACGCCCACTCCACCACACAACACCAGGTCAGTTGGAAGGCCAGGTGTGTTTGTCCTCGCGTGCAGTCTCTACTGCGCATGATAGCTTCGGACAAACACACTTGGCCTTTTATTATATAGGATTTATATATATATAACACGCATATGACCCAAAAAAACCCACCAAAATGGTACAGTCTCATACATTCCCACACAAAAAATGCAACATCAACAGACTCACCAACTGTAAAACCAGTTATGTGGTATATCTATTGGAATGCCCGTGTAAACTTCAATATATCGGACGCACCAAAAGGACTTATAAAACTCGTTTATTGGAGCATCTGAATAACATCGAAGAAGGTTACAAAGATCATAGCCTATCCAGACATTTCAAGCATTTCCATCAAAAAAACCCTGCACTTCTAAAAGGCACTATCCTTGAACATGTTCTGGCCCCAGCTAGAGGAGGGGATAGATTTCAAAAGTTGAGACAAAGAGAATCATACTGGATACATTACATGGGCACCATGACCCCAAGGGGCATGAATGAAGATATAGACTTAGCAGCTTTTCTGTAACCAGTAATACTTCCATACTTAAAATTAGTCTTTTCTTTCCCAATCCACAATGAATATACATTCATTAGTATTTTTGGCTGTCCATATCCAGTAAGTGGTCATATCCAGATTGTAATCTTTCACCGGTCCCCTAGGCAGTATGTATTCATTTCTAACCATACAACTTATTTAGTCAGAAAGAAAAGAGGGCGCAGCTTCATCCGGTAAAAAAGTTCATCTTTATTTATTTAAGTACATGGATAAAATTCCATCAGCAGCAGGAAACATAGAACAGGGATGAAAGGTCTGACTAGTTTCGGCTATCTCGCCGTAATCGTAAACCTGAGGTTTACGATTACGGCGAGATAGCCGAAACAAGTCAGACCTTTCATCCCTGTTCTATGTTTCCTGCTGCTGCTGGAATTTTATCCATGTACTTAAATAAATAAAGATGAACTTTTTTACCGGATGAAGCTGCGCCCTCTTTTCTTTCTTATTATTCACACATTGGATTACAAGGAATCCTCTTTTGCAGTCTCTGTCCGACATCCCCGGTCCTACCTTCTTAGCGTTTAATGCTTCAGTTTGGAAGCGGATTGTCTTCACAGGAAGGATTCACTACGGAGCGGTTCAGCCAATGGGCTCGCAGTCTCACACACACCCCCAGTTTAGACGTCATGCCTAGGCGCCGGGACGCTTGAAACAGAGAAAGATCAGCAGCGTTACACGCCAAGCGGAGGATCTCTATCAGCGCATACCTTGTACAGCCTTGAGCAGTTAATCGTCTAGAATCGGAGAAGATTTTGGCAGAAGGGTGAGTTTGTTTCACTCTATTCCGCAATGGTGGATGCCTGTTTTTCCTTATTACTGGGGGTGTTTGCTGTGTAGACCTGCTGGGGCACATACCGCCACTACTATACTGACCTTTGTGAAGATTCCACGATATTGGTTTGGAATATTAATATTGGAGAGACACACTAGTTTTCAATCTGGGAATATTTTCTTTGTTGCTATTTAACTTATTTAGTCATTTGATTTTATTAATACTTTAGAGCCACTAAGGGAATTTAGTATAATACAATATACCATACACTCCTCATATGTCTTAAATTCCCTTGCACCCCTTACTCAAGTGCTATACATACTAATCCTCATTTTTTATTTATAAACAATAATCTGTTCGTATAGAAACGATAGAACATTCCTCCAACCCCTATAGCAAAGGCACTCGCAAGCGAAGAAAAATTTTATACAGGCTCTAACACTAATTTGGCAGCCGGCCACTAGAACTTAATTTTAATAAATAACTATAGTAATCCAAAAGAATTATGAACACGGTTACACGTATCACTCACACTTGCTCGAATAAATATGAGTCAGTCCCTATCAGTAACATACACAACAAGCGTTTTTAGAAGGTTTTATTATATTTCTGGTTTGGTTTTTATTCATAAGTTTAGGGTACACACATTCCGAAGAAATAATTCCTTCCTTTTTTAACCCAGTTGAACAACATACTTCTATCCCTCAATTAAGTTAGAAGGAATTAATATATACAAAAACCGTTTCCAAGGCAACACGTGTGTCTCTGTCAAATCGCAGCCGCAAACGTTATGACGTATAACGTCCGACGGAACTAAGACGCCCACTCAAAGCCCTTTAAATCATAGCCACTTCTGGAAACAAGCCACAACTTCCTCTGACGAAGAAGCATTTTCCACGCTTCGAAACGCGTAAGGATTTCATTCTTTGAGTGTGGCTTTGCTCTTTTTCCGAAGCGGCTGACATTTGAACAGTCATCCACAGCGGTCTCTGACGATACCCATCTGGCTCGTCCTCCTGACCGTTACCAGCGGCACGTTTTGAGTGCTTTATTTCTACAATACATACATCACCATTTGGATTTCTAATACCTTGCACCTTATTCTTACCCATACACGTAAACATTCAGCGCTATACAGCATTTGCGATACACACCAAGCCACAGATTAGGCTACCGAAGTGGCAAACACTGACCTACCTACCTATATTATTATTTGCCTATATATCGCTTTTCCAGAAATGTCCTGACGGAACAGCTGCCTTAACTAGCTGACCATAGCAGGCACTGATACCTCTTATCACTTCTGGTTAACATTTCTAGTTACCCTTGCTAATACAGTATCTGTTTGTATCGTAAATCAGAGGGATAGACTCCCTGTCTCCATATTGACTTTTTATCGTATAGCTGAGACTGCAGCTGCTGTAATCCCATCAGCAGCAGGCCCCATTATCTCCAAGTATCCTATTCTATCATTATTTTTTCCTTGTACAGTCTTCACAGAGTGAAGTGTAAACTACTACCAAGTGAACTTTACAGGTACTTGTTATAGGTACTTGTTTGGAACTTATAAAGACACCATTTAAAAAGAGTGTACCATCGGTGTTTACACAGCAACCTCACGATCACATAGAGATACCTGCCCACAGCAACACCTGTGTAAGGTGTATAAAAATATATCTACACATCCTTACTTACCTCATAAGGATTGAGGTTGTTTAATGTGAGTGCATTTCCTATTCCTGCCTTGAATGTAATACATTTTTATTTATACAGTATCACGCTATGTGCTCTTTCTTTTTCTTTGCTATATCCCATCAAATACGGTGAGAGCCAAGATCCAGACTGAACCACCATACTACGAGGAGACACCAAGCCAGCGATACCAAAGACCAGGAAGTTCCTAGGTTGAAAGCACCATACACAAGTCGGCACAAAATAAAAGACCTGGATCTCTTCACACACAGGAGGAAAATCCAAGACAGACCGGAGAGAATTAAAGCAGACGCGCTGACATTACCTCATATGATTGAGGTACCCTCTGGTAAGGGTATGCTACTTATCCCCCAGTACCATCGTTGCAGTTTTTGCTATTGACTTCTACTGACTACCACCACTTCATTGCACAATAATACTTGTACTTATATATCCACCTGACTTTGTCCTAAATCAGTTTACGTATAACCGGTTTGAAATATAGGACATTCGTCTACCACACCTGAGAGACATCCATTATATATATTTGACATAGTATCATTTATATTCATATCCTACGTGTTTGTAGCGCTGAACTCCTTTCGATATTTCGCTTGTATGTTATTTTCTCTGTCAGTGTCAGGGGTACACTGAATCGTATATGTTCAAGCAGCTCAATACCTACACCCATTAAGTTTACAGGGAACATATATATCCCACATTGATATACCTCACAGATAGGTGCAGAAATTTATATACATATTCTCATTAAAACATAACCTATTTTTCGGTGGAACAACTTAGCGCTGATCATTCCTTTATATATCTTACCTATTCCACCACTTTCGAGTGGTGTACCCTAATCAGCAGCTCGTTGAAACACTTATACACAAATAAACCAAACAAAAGAATCATGAACTCCAACAACTTCGAATTTGGAAATTACTTTGACCCATTTACAAAAATCAAAAAACTATCGTTTAATTTGGACGATGAAAGTCAATTAGTATTAGAACAAAATGCTAATCCCAAAGAAATCTTTGAAAACTTAGAGAAATTAAGCAAAAAACAACTAACCCACTGGAACGATAATCTGAACCTAGAGAGATACCTTAAATACAAGACAAATCGTCCATTTTTGATCCCGAGGACGTAGAGTACCTCTCTGAGTGGGACAAAGCATTGGAGGAGTGTTCTATCACTCTAATAAAAATTGCCTCTAAGTACCGTAATTATAAAATAGAAAATATTACTGGAGAGATAAAAGAACTAAAAAGTAGTTTGGAAAAATTTAAAGGGGACCCAGGGGTAAAAGAACTAGATGAAAAAAACAAAGAAAAAAATCTCCCGCTTCGAAACCATTCTAGAAGCAAAAAAAAGAAAAAAATTTCTGAGAGACTATTTAGACATGCAAGAGGGGGAAGAGTCTAGGGGTCCAGATGGGGAAGACAATATATGGGAAGACATTACGTCTGTAGAAACACCAGGTAATGATAATCCTGCAGTAAACACCCAGGACACATCACATTCTAACAATAACAAAAATCACAAGGGCACCAGACAAATTAATTTTAAACTCCCTCCAAAAGGTATAAAAAGAAGAGACAGCACCAGAGATTCTACAAATCAATCTAAACATAAAACACGTATAAACAGTACCAATTCAGATATTCATCATTCTAATGGAAAGCGACTAAATCAATATCCAAACTTCAACAAAAACAAAACCAAAAACAACTTTCAGTATCCATCTAAACAAACCCCCTGGAACTACAATAGTTATAATGGAAAACAAAGGGGACAGACCAGCAACATGGACCATGTCCATAACAAACATCACAACCAAAATGTACACAATAAGAAAGAAACCACATACCAACAATACCATAACCAGAAACACAGATATCAGACAAATCCTGAACGTGACTGGAGAAACTCGAATCCAGGTCCGAGTGGTTACACCACACACAGACAGGAAGATAACATGTATAGAACACAAAACAACAGAGAATACAAACAGAATTTTTTAGAGGAGGAATGGACAGGCTACCATCATCCACAAATCAGACAAAATACTACAGAGATACCAAAAAGAAACAGGACAGAATCGATAAATTACGAAGTAAATCTCAGACCACAATGGTCGAGGGACCAAAACAGAAAAAGAAAAGGACCAGAAGAGGACGAAGAGGAAGAGGTTTGGTGGAATCCAGAAGGAAGAAACGAAGTTCCGAGAACCCCAAAGAGAGGAAAACAGGAGAGGGATTTTTAAAAATATTTAACCTCTCCAGTAGTAACTTCTCCAATACACAACTAGAAATATTATCCAAAGGCCTCAGTTTTGCACCCACAAGAGGCCCAAATCCATTTACTTTATTTATTGATTTCAACAAATTCATCCGCAAACTCACCCTTTGTAGACACTTTGAAAAAATCAAAGTAAAAGACAACACAAATGTGAGAGAACAACTAGAAGAAACAGACTACGAAACACTGAACATTCTGGAAGAACTATACTCCAACAATGAAAACAACTCAGAAGATATAATTACCAATGCAAACAATAACTCCAATCTAAAACCCTCATCAATCTTCTATCCGACACAATCCAAAGGAAACTTCATTCCCACATTTAATGATCTAGTAACCAAAGAACTAGACAACCTCTGTACAAACTTCAAAATCAGACACGATAATTTGTGCAAAAAAGAAAAAGAAGCTCTAAAAACTCTTATGGATATGGATGACATTATCCTAAGGGAAGCTGACAAAGGAGGGGGTCTGGTCATCCAGAATAAAACTGACTACATCAAAGAAGCATATAGACTTCTGAATGATCCTCTTACATACGTCCAACTTAGAGGAGACCCCACGGAGTCATTTCTCAAAGAATACGATTCTCTTATAGACACTGCTCAGTTCAACAAACTTTTCAACACAAATGAACTAAAATTCTTAACCCATCAATATCCCAGGAAGGCAATTTTTTACCACCTGCCTAAAATACATAAGGACCAGCAAAACCCACCAGGACGTCCGATTGTGTCAGGAATTGACTCCCTGACCGCAAGACTGTCACAATACGTGGACTATTTCTTGAAACCTCTGGTTCCAAAATTAACTTCGTACATAAGAGACTCCACGGACCTAATCAAGAAATTGGGACAAAGAGAATGGAAAAATACATACAAATGGATGACACTAGATGTGTCATCCTTATACACTTGTATTCCGCATAACCTAGGAATACAGACCATGTCACAAGTATTAAAAGAGACATCCCTGACAGATATACATCAACAGTTCATTTTGGATAGCATCAGGTTTGTCCTAGAAAAAAACTATTTTCTTTTTGATGGCAGATTCTTTTTACAAATCAGTGGGACAGCCATGGGGACCACTATGGCCCCCAGCTATGCAAACCTCTATATGGGGGAATGGGAAAAAACATACATTTATACCAACAACCCTTTCCAGCACAATGTGATATGGTGGGGAAGGTACATTGATGACATCGTGGTCATATGGGAGGGAGACGAGAAAACAAGTAGTGAATTCATCAAGTACCTCAACACAAATATTTATAATCTAAAATTTACATCTAAAATTTCAGATACAAGTATAGAATATCTAGATCTAGTGTTATTCCACGAAAATGAAGAGATTCTAACAAAATTATACACCAAAGAAACCGACTGCAACGGCTATCTCAGAGCCGACAGTGGTCATTACCGACCGTGGATAAATAACATTCCGTTCGGACAGTTCCAGAGAGTGCAAAGAAACTGCTCCAAAATACAAGACTACAACACAGAATCAGACATCCTGAAAACCAAATTTATTGAAAAGAAATATAAAAAAAACTGATTGAGAACTCCCGAAAAAAAGTGAGACAGTTAGAAAGATAAAACTTACTACAAGGCCAAACAAAAAACAACATTAACAAATCACAAAAGATCTCTTTGATCACAACATACAATGAAGCGGCTCCAGAAATTAAAAAGATCCTAAGGAAGTTTTGGCCAATATTACAGCAGGACAAACTATTGAAAAATGCCATAGGCCCAGCACCAAAAATAATCTTTAGAAAAAAATCTAAATTTTAAACAAATGCTGGCCCCCAGCCAAATTAAAAAGAAGTCTGGAGAGAATTGGCTAACAGTAAAAAGCAAAGGTTTCTTCAAATGTAACCGCTTGAATTGCAAGGGATGTGAACACGCATATGACCCAAAAAAACCCCACCAAAATGGTACAGTCTCATACATTCCCACACAAAAAATGCAACATCAACAGACTCACCAACTGTAAAACCAGTTATGTGGTATATCTATTGGAATGCCCGTGTAAACTTCAATATATCGGACGCACCAAAAGGACTTATAAAACTCGTTTATTGGAGCATCTGAATAACATCGAAGAAGGTTACAAAGATCATAGCCTATCCAGACATTTCAAGCATTTCCATCAAAAAAACCCTGCACTTCTAAAAGGCACTATCCTTGAACATGTTCTGGCCCCAGCTAGAGGAGGGGATAGATTTCAAAAGTTGAGACAAAGAGAATCATACTGGATACATTACATGGGCACCATGACCCCAAGGGGCATGAATGAAGATATAGACTTAGCAGCTTTTCTGTAACCAGTAATACTTCCATACTTAAAATTAGTCTTTTCTTCCCAATCCACAATAAATATCCATTCATTAGTATTTTTGGCTGTCCATATCCAGTAAGTGGTCATATCCAGATTGTAATCTTTCACCGGTCCCCTAGGCAGTATGTATTCATTTCTAACCATACAACTTATTTAGTCATTTGATTTTATTAATACTTTAGAGCCACTAAGGGAATTTAGTATAATACAATATACCATACACTCCTCATATGTCTTAAATTCCCTTGCCCCCCCTTACTCAAGTCCTATACATACTAATCCTCATTTTTTATTTATAAACAATAATCTGTTCGTATAGAAACGATAGAACATTCCTCCAACCCCTATAGCAAAGGCACTCGCAAGCGAAGAAAAATTTTATACAGGCTCTAACACTAATTTGGCAGCCGGCCACTAGAACTTAATTTTAATAAATAACTATAGTAATCCAAAAGAATTATGAACACGGTTACACGTATCACTCACACTTGCTCGAATAAATATGAGTCAGTCCCTATCAGTAACATACACAACAAGCGCTTTTAGAAGGTTTTATTATATTTCTGGTTTGGTTTTTATTCATAAGTTTAGGGTACACACATTCCGAAGAAATAATTCCTTCCTTTTTTAACCCAGTTGAACAACATACTTCTATCCCTCAATTAAGTTAGAAGGAATTAATATATACAAAAACCGTTTCCAAGGCAACATGTGTGTCTCTGTCAAATCGCAGCCGCAAACGTTATGACGTATAACGTCCGACGGAACTAAGACGCCCACTCAAAGCCCTTTAAATCATAGCCACTTCTGGAAACAAGCCACAACTTCCTCTGACGAAGAAGCATTTTCCACGCTTCGAAACGCGTAAGGATTTCATTCTTTGAGTCTGGCTTTGCTCTTTTTCCGAAGCGGCTGACATTTGAACAGTCATCCACAGCGGTCTCTGACGATACCCATCTGGCTCGTCCTCCTGACCGTTACCAGTGGCACGTTTTGAGTGCTTTATTTCTACAATACATACATCACCATTTGGATTTCTAATACCTTGCACCTTATTCTTACCCATACACGTAAACATTCAGCGCTATACAGCATTTGCGATACACACCAAGCCACAGATTAGGCTACCGAAGTGGCAAACACTGACCTACCTACCTATATTATTATTTGCCTATATATCGCTTTTCCAGAAATGTCCTGACGGAACAGCTGCCTTAACTAGCTGACCATAGCAGGCACTGATACCTCTTATCACTTCTGGTTAACATTTCTAGTTACCCTTGCTAATACAGTATCTGTTTGCATCGTAAATCAGAGGGATAGACTCCCTGTCTCCATATTGACTTTTTATCGTATAGCTGAGACTGCAGCTGCTGTAATCCCATCAGCAGCAGGCCCCATTATCTCCAAGTATCCTATTCTATCATTATTTTTTCCTTGTACAGTCTTCACAGAGTGAAGTGTAAACTACTACCAAGTGAACTTTACAGGTACTTGTTATAGGTACTTGTTTGGAACTTATAAAGACACCATTTAAAAAGAGTGTACCATCGGTGTTTACACAGCAACCTCACGATCACATAGAGATACCTGCCCACAGCCACACCTGTGTAAGGTGTATAAAAATATATCTACACATCCTTACTTACCTCATAAGGATTGAGGTTGTTTAATGTGAGTGCATTTCCTATTCCTGCCTTGAATGTAATAAATTTTTATTTATACAGTATCACGCAATGTGCTCTTTCTTTTTCTTTGCTATATCCCATCAAATACGGTGAGAGCCAAGATCCAGACTGAATCACCATACTACGAGGAGACACCAAGCCAGCGATGCCAAAGACCAGGAAGTTCCTAGGTTGAAAGCACCATACACAAGTCGGCACAAAATAAAAGACCTGGATCTCTTCACACACAGGAGGAAAATCCAAGACAGACCGGAGAGAATTAAAGCAGACGCGCTGACATTACCTCATATGATTGAGGTACCCTCTGGTAAGGGTATACTACTTATCCCCCAGTACCATCGTTGCAGTTTTTGCTATTGACTTCTACTGACTACCACCACTTCATTGCACAATAATACTTGTACTTATATATCCACCTGACTTTGTCCTAAATCATTATACGTATAACCGGTGTGAAATATAGGACATTCGTCTACCACACCTGCGAGACATCCATTATATATATATATTTGACATAGTATCATTTATATTCATATCCTACGTGTTTGTAGCGCTGAACTCCTTTCGATATTTCGCTTGTATGTTATTTTCTCTGTCAGTGTCAGGGGTACACTGAATCGTATATGTTCAAGCAGCTCAATACCTACACCCATTAAGTTTACAGGGAACATATATATCCCACATTGATATACCTCACAGATAGGTGCAGAAATTTATATACATATTCTCATTAAAACATAACCTATTTTTCGGTGGAACAACTGAGCGCTGATAATTCCTTTATATATCTTATATATATATATATATATATATATATATATATATATATATATATATATATATACAGTATTCTCCACAGAAAATGTTGCCAGCCAGGTGGCATCATTAAGTAGCCAGATGGAGGCAGTGTAATATTTTCTAATATTATATAATTTTCAGCTATCCAAAGCACAAATTAATTGCATAATTTAATATAAGTCTATTTAATAATAATTTGTGCAATAAAAATTGAAAATGTTTAAAACTGGCTAAACTTAACTTTATATTGGCTAAAATTTTAGCTGGGTGGTCAGTAAAATGAGCCAGGTGGTAAACCCCCTAAAAAGGTCTTGTGGAGAACACTGTGAGGCCTAGTTATCAACGTGTCAACTTACCTGCCTTCGCCGGCCCAATACGCCCGCCTAAGCTCGCCTACCATCGCCGCCACGGACCTGCAAAATTTTGCCTAAGTTATCAATAAATCTGTCAAAAAGCCGCGCACCAAGTACGGGGCGATGAGCAGCGGACTGTGAGAGTTATCACTCATCCGATCTCGCTGCTCTTCGGCTTTTTTACAGCTTTATTGCTAGCTGGTCACTAAGCACCCACACTAACTACACTGTTCTACCCCCTATACCAGCACCCCCGGAGCCCCCCGCAACTCAATAAAGTTATTAACCCCTAAACCGCCGCTCCTAGACCCCGCCGCAACTCTTATAAATGTATTAACCCCTAAACCGCCGCTCCCGGACACCGCCGCCACCTACATTATACCTATTAACCCCTATCCTGCCCCCCCATACCGTCGCCACCTATAATAAATTTATTAACCCCTATCCTGCTGATCCCGGACCTCGCTGCAACTAAATAAATAGTTTAACCCCTAAACCGCCGCTCCCAAACCCCGCCGCAATCTATATTAAACTTATTAACCCCTAATCTTCCCCCCTTACACCGTCGCCACCTATAATAAATTTATTAACCCCTATCCTGCCCCCCCCCTACACCGCCGCCACTGTAATAAAATTATTAACCCCTAAACCTAAGTCTAACCGTAACCCTAACACCCCCAAACTTAAATATTAATTAAATAAATCTAAATGATATTTCTATTAGTAACTAAATTAATCCTATTTAAAACTAAATACTTACCTATAAAATAAACCCTAATATAGCTACAATATAAATAATAATTATATTGTAGCTATCTTAGGATTTATTTTTATTTTACAGGTAACTTTCAATTTATTTTAACTAGGTACAATAGCTATTAAATAGTTATTAACTATTTAATAGCTTACCTAGCTAAAATAAAGAGAAATTTACCTGTAAAATAAATCCTAACCTAAGTTACAATTACACCTAACACTACGCTATACTTTAATAAATTATTTCTATTTAAAACTAAATACTTACCTGTAAAATAAACCCTAAGATAGCTACAATGTAATTCATAATTACATTGTAGCTATTTTAGGATTTATATTTATTTTACAGGTAACTTTGTATTTATTTTAGCTAGTTAGAATAGTTATTAAATAGTTATTAACTATTTAATAACTACCTAGCTAAAAGAAATACAAAATTACCTGTAAAATAAATCCTAACCTAAGTTACAATTAAACCTAACACTACACTATCATAAAATTAATTAAATAAATTAAATACAAATAACTACAATTAAATACAATTAAATAAACTAACTAAAGTACAAAAAATAAAAAAAAGCTAAGTTACAAAAAAAAAAAAGTTACAACATTTAAAAAATATTACAACAATTTTAAGCTAATTAAACCTAATCTAAGCCCCCTAATAAAATAACAAAGCCCCCAAAATAAAAAAATGCCCTACCCTATTCTACATTAAAAAAGTTCAAAGCTCTTTTACCTTACCAGCCCTTAAAAGGGCCTTTTGCGGGGCATGCCCCAAAGAAAACTGCTCTTTTGCCTCTAAAAGAAAAATACAACCCCCCCCAACATTAAAACCCACCACCCACATACCCCTAATCTAACCCAAACCCCCCTTAAAAAAACCTAACACTACCCCCCTGAAGATCATCCTACCTTGAGTTGTCTTCAGCCAGCCGACCCACCGATGGAACCGAAGAGGAGATCCAGAGCGGCAGAAGTGATCCTCCAAGGGGCGCTGAAGAAGTCTTCCATCCGATGAAGTCATCATCCAGGCGGCGCTGAAGAAGTCTTCCATCCGGGCGATGTCATCTTCCAAGTGGAGCTGAAGAAGTCTTCCATCCGGGCGATGTCATCTTCCATCTTCATCCCGCTGACGCGGAACATCCTTCTTCCCCGACGGACTAACGATGAATGAAGGCTCCTTTAAGAGACGTCATCCAAGATGGCGTCCCTTCAATTCCGATTGGCTGATAGGATTCTATCAGCCAATCGGAATTAAGGTAGGAAAAATCTGATTGGCTGATTGAATCAGCCAATCAGATTGAGCTCGCATTCTATTAGCTGATCGGAACAGCGAATAGAATGCAAGCTCAATCTGATTGGCTGATTGGATCAGCCAATCGGATTGAACTTCAATCTGATTGGCTGATTCAATCAGCCAATCAGATTTTTCCTACCTTAATTCCGATTGGCTGATAGAATCCTATCAGCCAATCGGAATTGAAGGGACGCCATCTTGGATGACGTCCCTTAAAGGAGCCTTCATTCGTTGTTAGTCCGTCGGGGAAGAAGGATGTTCTGCGTCGGCGGGATGAAGATGGATCCTGAAGAAAGAAGATTGAAGACCCCGCTTGGAAGATGACATCGCCCAGATGGAAGACTTCTTCAGTGCTGCTTGGAAGATGACATTGCCCGGATGGAAGACTTCTTCAGCGCCGCCTGGATGATGACTTCATCGGATGGAAGACTTCATCAGCGCCCCTTGGAGGATCACTTCTGCCGCTCAGGATCTCCTCTTCGGTTCCATCGGTGGGTCGGCTGGCTGAAGACAACTCAAGGTAGGATGATCTTCAGGGGGGTAGTGTTAGGTTTTTTTAAGGGGGGTTTGGGTTAGATTAGGGGTATGTGGGTGGTGGGTTTTAATGTTGGGGGGGTTGTATTTTTCTTTTACAGGCAAAAGAGCTGAATTCTTCAGGGCTTGCCCCGCAAAAGGCCCTTTTAAGGGCTGGTAAGGTAAAAGAGCTTTGAACTTTTTTAATGTAGAATAGGGTAGGGAATTTTTTATTTTGGGGGGCTTTGTTATTTTATTAGGGGGCTTAGATTAGGTGTAATTAGCTTAAAATTGTTGTAATATTTTTTAAATGTTTGTAACTTATTTTTTTTATTTTTTGTAACTTAGCTTTTTTATTTTTTGTACTTTAGTTAGTTTATGTAATTGTATTTAATTGTAGTTATTTGTATTTAATTTATTTAATTAATGTAATGATAGTGTAGTGTTAGGTTTAATTGTAACTTAGGTTAGGATTTATTTTACAGGTAATTTTGTATATCTTTTAGCTAGGTAGTTATTAAATAGTTAATAACTATTTAATAACTATTCTAACTAGCTAAAATAAATACAAGTTACCTGTAAAATAAATATAAATCCTAAAATAGCTACAATGTAATTATTAATTACATTGTAGTTATCTTAGGGTTTATTTTACAGGTAAGTATTTAGTTTTAAATAGAAATAATTGATTAAAGTATAGTGTAGTGTTAGGTGTAATTGTAACTTAGGTTAGGATTTATTTTACAGGTAAATTTCTCTTTATTTTAGCTAGGTAAGCTATTAAATAGTTAATAACTATTTAATAGCTATTGTACCTAGTTAAAATAAATTAAAATTTGCCTGTAAAATATATATAAATCCTAAGATAGCTACAGTATAATTATTATTTATATTGTAGCTATATTAGGGTTTATTTTAAAGGTAAGTATTTAGTTTTAAATAGGATTAATTTAGTTAATAATAGAAATATTATTTAGATTTATTTAATTAATATTTAAGTTGGAGGGTGTTAGGGTTAGGGTTAGACTTAGGTTTAGGGGTTAATACATATATTATAGTTGCGGCGGGGTCAGGGAGCGGCTATTTAGGGGTTAATACATATATTATTGTTGCGGCGGGGTCAGGGAGCGGCGGTTTAGGGGTTAATTATTTTATTAGAGTGGCGGTGGGCTCTGGGAGCGGCGGTTTAGGGGGTAATACATTTATTTAGTTGCGACGGTGTAGGGGGGGCAGATTAGGGGTGTTTAGACTCGGGGTACATGTTAGGGTGTTAGGTGCAGACAGCTCCCATAGGAATCAATGGGATGTCTGGCAGCAGCGAACATGAACTTTCGCTATGGTCAGACTCCCATTGATTCCTATGGGATCCGCCGCCTCCAGGGCGGCGGATTGAAAACCAGGTACGCTGGGCCGGAAAAGTGCAGAGCGTACCTGCTAGTTTTTTGATAACTAGCAAAAGTAGTCAGATTGTGCCGCACTTGTGTGCGGAACATCTGGAGTGACGTAAGAATCGATCTGTGTCGGACTGAGTCCGGCGGATCGAAGCTTACGTCACAAAATTCTACTTTTGCCGGTCTCTAGCCTTTGATAACTAAGGCTAATCAGCCTCGCCACAAATACGCTGCAGAATTCCAGCGTATTTGAGGTTGACAGCTTGATAACTACCCCCCTGTGTGTGTTTACATGTGTAGTTATGTATTTATATGTGTATGTATGTATTTACAGACATATATATACATAAACACATAAATATATATGTATACATGTGTGTGCATAGCTCTATATATAATAATATATATGTATTTAAGAATAAATAGAACATATTCTGCTATGAGAAGAACATTGGAATGTGAAATTTTCATATTTCATGTCAGGCTAGCGAAGTTGAGTAAATGCAATCGAGTTAGCTCGTGAGTAATGGTGTTTGGTTTTTTCCACTTTTTGCGCTCTTTTAAAGTCTATGGGGGAATACGTTAACAAATTTGTGATATTCAAAGTTCAGCTTTTTGTACACGTCGGGTTAGCACTTGAGCGAAAACTTTTTACTTTCAACTTGTAATACAAGCACAACCCAACGTGAGCAAAAAGCCTCCGTCTAGCGAATTTAGCACAAGAGCGCTAATTTGTGATCCACTCATAATCTATTATTTTTTAAAATCTTTGTTTATGAATCTATCAATTTTAAACCTTTATTTACAAGGCACAGGGAAAGCATTTAGAAACGTGTACTTCAATCAACCTTTCTCCCCTGTTGAGAACGCACCAGGCAGCTATCCCTAGACTATCCCTTTAATATCCAAAATAAACCTGAGAATGCAATTTCTCATACATTTTATACTCTGCAACTGGTATAGCAAGTAGTTGGAAATACAATTTTACTGTATACTGTCCCTATAAGGGGACACCAGGCCATCAAGAACCGCTAGTTACAGGTAGAGAACAACACTAAAACGACGCATTTAGGGCAAGATTACAAGTGGAGCACTAATTTATCTCGCTCCCATAAATGGTCAAATTCGCCCATTTACGGGTGCGTGATAAATAACCAGCCATTACAAGTGGCTGGTTATTGATACCTCAAGCTTGCGGTGGCAATTAGAGCTCGGAAAATTAACCAGAGATCAGATCTCTGGTTAATTTTCAAAATATCCCCCAATTGCCCCCAAAATAAAGTGTAAGCTTCTATAAAAAATAAAAGCAGCATTTTAATAAAATAACTGCATGAAGCAGTTATCAGGGTTTAAAGCAGTGGTTCTCAACCAAAGTGACCTCAAGGCCCGGTAAATTTTAGCTAGACATGTCCAGGGCCCGGTAGTTTTATATATATATTATCTTGTGTGGGGAATATATATATATATATACACACACACACACACACACATATATAAAGTGAGCAGCAGGGGCGGGCTGATCAGCCAGGCAAATAGGACCTGGGCTGAGGTACCAGCAAGTAGGGGAGCCCACAAATGGCATCTCCACGGATCCTGGTGCATTCCTTAAGCTGGAGTTTTCAGTTGCCCTATCAGTAACTAAGCAAAAAAAAGTGTGGGTTTAGTGGGGGCCCTGGCGGGGGTCTGTTACTGTGAGGGCCATGGAGTGTGGGGTCTGGCCCTGGAGGTTGGGTGCCCTTTCTCTGGACCTTAATGTTGTGGGTCCTGGCTCTGGAGGTTGAGGGGCCTGTTGGGCGCAGGGCAGGGAGGCTACCATGTTCATTTGCATAAAATGTAATACATTTTGGTCAGTGTGAGACAGTGTTCCTGGGGCCTTGATTGGTCTCAGTCTGCCCCTGGTGTGCAGTGGGGTAAGAGTGTGCAGTGGGGGCATGACAGGTCGGGGCCCACCAGCAGGGCTATCACGGCCCGGTACTGGGCCACGGCCCGGCTGTTGAGAAACCAGGGTTTAAAGTGTGCGGGTTTGGGGTGTTAGAAGAAAAACGGCACTGAAAAGTGCCTATACATTGCAGTCTATGGGGCTGTGTTATTTCTGTAAACATATATGTATAGGCATATATATATATATATATGTATATACCATATTGTGCCGCATGCCGCATGTAGGCCGCACCTGAATATAGGCCGCACCCTTAAAGTTTGGTGACATTTTGAAGAAATTCAATTTTTAAAGGTAACACACAAAATGTGCAAGCAAGGAGTCCCAATGCAGGGTGTCAGCTCCCAGGGGATACTATTACACTTCCCCAAGAGTATAGAAAAAAAAAACAAAGGAAAGATGCTGCACTCCTCAGTAATTTAAAATGTGAAAAAACTTTATTCAGCTATTAAAGCTGTAATGGCTGAATAAAGGTTTTTTTCACATTAGAAATTACCAGTACTAAGGAGTACAGCATCTTTCCTTTTTTTAGTATTAAAGCTGCAATTTGGTATGCGATGGGGACTTTCTTACCTGACAATATCAGTAGCAAAACTGACTCACATGAACTATTGCAAGACGTTGCAGAACTATCCAATCCAGTGGACTACAGTCCCCATAAGGCCACAGGGTGCACCGGAAGTTCGGCTGTATAAGCCCATTCTCCGAATTACACTGTGATCAGCACAGTATTACCGCATCTTCACACACCTTCACAGCGGTGGCTCCTGCATATGAGCATCCTGCTCATCATCCAAACCAATCAACTATTGCAAAACGTTGCAAAACTACCCAACTCTGGCGGACTATAATCCCCATAAGGCCACAGGGTGCACCAAAAGTTCGGCTGTACTGCGCAAGTACAATTTTGCCGATAAGCACCCGATTATAGGCTGCATCCCGCATATAGGCTACACTGCACATTTAAAGCTACAAATCGAGGGAAAAAAGTGCGGCCTATATGCGGAACAATGCGGAATATATATATATATATATATATATATATATATATATATATGTGTGTGTTAATATGTGTATATAGACATATAAATACATAAATATATATATATAACACATGGAAGGGAACTGCACTCCAAGACCGGACCAGGTACACATCCTGTGACTCAGCAACATCCAGCCCTGGGTGCTAAATAGCACTCCAAAAAAGCTGTGATGTCACCAGAGCCACAGGCAGTTAACCCCAGTCCGGAATGGGTGCAAGAAACAAGGGGGATTACAAACAAAAAGTAATACAACACATAGAAACACCCAGCACTCACCAGCTAGCTCACAGCTAAGATAAAATCACAACTGGAAAGGTTAGTCACCGCATCTGGCCAAATGGGAAAGCTCAGGCACCACGTCAAGGTCCTTTCCATTGCCTGAGTCCCTAACACAGCCACACCATCATGTGAGCTCACAAAGCCAAACAGACTGAGAACAAAGAAGGGGTGCACAGGTGGATGTAATCACCCAGAGAAAATACAAAACATGGAAGGGAACTGCACTCCAAGACCGGACCAGGTACACATCCTGTGACTCAGCAACATCCAGCCCTGGGTGCTAAATAGCACTCCAAAAAAGCTGTGATGTCACCACATATTCATATACATATATACTTCAATTTACTGCCCATTTGCTGCCCTGCACTAGTTTCTCATGCCGTGTCTCACGGCATGAGAATGAAGCTCCAATTGGAGCCTATGGAAGCTCGCTCTATTGAGTGCAAAGCTTCCTAGCAATGCAAATGTAAGCTTGCATTCGCATTGCGCTGCATTTAAAAAACAAGTGCACAATTGTGTGTGCTGGTATTACGAGTGGAGCACAAATATCACGCTCGCGTAAGCTCAATCTTGCACTCCACTCGTAAACTGGGCCTTTATCAGGGAAACTCTACTAAGGAACGCCCTCTGCAGTACCACTAGGCGCGACCCTAAGGAAACAGTTATCCTCATGCAGCCTCCTTCTTCTTCTTGCAGCAATGTTGCATCCTTAGCTTCCACTTTATATTCCCTAAAGGCCTTCACCCTTATCATATATTTAACTTATTATATCCTCTCTCAGACCACTTTCGTATCCAGATAATAATCCCAACATTTCAAAAAGGCTTTAAATCTATTTGACTTTCACATCAAACTGTTCTTAAAATAGCTTTAATAAGCAAATATATCAGGGTTTTTTTTTTATCAGTGGGTATTAGTTATAAATCCAATTTGTAAAAAATAGTTTTCATGCAAGTATGATAACATACAGGGGCCTATTTATGAAAGGCATTTCGTATCATTGCGTATCATGTCGCACAGACCTCGCTGAATGCGGAGAGTAATATGCTCTTTTGAACTGCTGGTGCAACGCCGCCCCCTGCAGATTTGTGGCCAATTGTGTGCTAGCAGGGGGGTGTCAATCAACCCGATCGTATTCGATCGGGTTGAATTGCGGCGATGTCTGTCCACCTCTTCATAGCAGGCGGACAGGTTATGGAGCAGCAGTCTTTAGACCGCTGCTTCATATCTGGTGTTTCTGGCGAATCTACAGGCTCGCCAGAAACACGGGGCTCCAAGCTCCATACAGAGCTTTATAGATAGGCCCCTTATTATCAGATTCCTATATTTACTTGGCTAAGCACTGATCAATCTAAATTGCATCTCTCATAGATCAAGGGCTGCCGGTTTACCACCTGGTAGGTGACTGTGCACTAGCGATAGGTGTGGTCACAAAATGTCTCTTCCACAAAGCTCTACCATAGGCCACACCCTTTACCCTGGCATACTTATCACAACTGAGCAGTGATTTTATCCCCTTAGCTTCCAGTAACACTCACATAAGTGATTTGACCTTTTTGGCTAATGTCACACATACAGCATTTATTTGACTCCCTATGTAGCACCTGCATGAAATAGAATAGAATCATTTATTCACCAAGTATATAAAAAAAATATACATGGAATTATTCATGGTGCAAAAGGTATCAGATGACAATGAACAAACAAATACAATTAGCAGTGTTAAAATCTAATCATCAAATATATTCACAAAGAGTAGACATGTGCGATTCGGTTTGGTTCGATTCGGAAATTCGGCAAATTGGGCAAATTCAGAGATTCGGATCGAACCGAATCTCTGAATTAAAATAGTGCCGAATCTACCGAATAAATCTGAATTACTTCGGATTTATTCGGATTTATTCGGTAGCTTCGGATGGCCATGGATTACACTAGTATTGTACAGTATATTAGGTTATATCACTCTGCTATGGGTTACACCTAATGTACAGTACATAATACTAGTCTAATCCCACCTAACTCTTACCGAAATTCCGAATTTCCGAATCGAATCAAACCGAATCCAGCCGAATTTATTCGAATCCGAATGAATCCGAAACAAATCCGAACCGAATTTATTCGAATCCGAATGAATCCGAAACAAATCTGAACTGAATTGATTCAAATTTTTCCGAATTCGAATCGCTCCGAACCGAAATTCAAAAAAATCCGAATCGATCCGAACCGAATTTTTTCGCCATGCACATGTCTAACAAAGAGTGACTAAAGTGTAATTTATCATAGTAAAAGTGAAATACAAGAAGTATTCCTGTTTGCTATTTTAATAGCCTGGGGAAAAAAAACTATTCAGAAAATGGTTTATCCGAGTTCGTAAAACTCTCAACCTTGGCCTACGTTAAAAAGATATATGATTAAAAAAACAATGATCAGGGTGAGATGAATCAGATAAAATGTTTCCGACTCTCTTATTCTTCCTTGAGAAGTAAATGTCCTTAAGAGAAATAAGTTGACACCCAATGATTTTTTTCACAGATTTCACAATTAGTTGTAGTTTTTTCTTTAATGATAATGTAGCAGATCTATACCAAGTTAAAATAGAGGATGATAAAACTGATTTGATGATGGCTGAATAAAAATACGTTTGAGACAGGCCAAAATTTTTAAGTTGCCTTAAGAAGTACAAACATTGTTGAGACTTTTTAATTACAGTAGTACTTTTACTCCATTAAAAACACAGAGCAGTGATTTCCCCCCACTAGCTTTATGTAATACACTCTGCAGGGTTTTAAACCCCCCAAACATAACTACCAGTAATATATGAAAGGAATTATTTGATTTTTTCAACATTAGCTGCTAGTAACAAACAGAGCAGTACTTGTGCATTGTTGCTTTTTATAGGTAATGTATAAAGGCATGTGAGCCATTTAAAACATAGTTCCCACTCAGGGGACTTTAAAAAACTGGACATTTGGGGGAAACTTCTGGGCAGCGGCCATTTTAGGTCACAATATTTATTGCTGCTCCAACTCATAAGAAAATCTTCTTAAAATCTTTGCTACTTCCAATCATCTGATGCTGTGATCTATAGATTTTAATGTATGAAGGATTTTCACATTGTTTGAACTGTGTATTGTGCTGTTCTGTAGTCTGAATGTTCCGGAGACTACTGTGAGGCTGCGGCCTCCACTCACAACCCACCAGTAAGTGTCTGAGAAAACTTGCTGTAAAGCAGTCTTTGGTATAAGCTGCACTAACTACATCTATTTCTACTGAGCCTATCTTAGTCATGGAGCAGTTGAGCGCTATTTTCTGGGATTTAATGGCAGACCTTAAAAGGAAGTTCTCTGAGAGGATCGACAGGATTATTGCCACTTCGTATTCGAGAGACAGCCTGACCCGCAACTCATTGCACAGTCTGGAGGCGACAGAAATGATTACAGAAGCTTGGGATGTTATGACTCAGCAAGCTGTGCCGATATCTACTCTACTATCCTCATAGTCTTCACTTAAGCCCAGACCAGATGAGGGAGCAAACACAGGGAGAGTGCTGCAGAAGACTGCAGCAGATTTTTCTAAATCAGCTACACAACAATGGGATATGGGCTTCTTCAACTCACCTAAGGATGAAAACAGAGGGACCTGTCTTTCCCACTTGGGTAAAAGCGTGACTATAGACCTTTGTTTGGAGCAGTGGAGTAGTGATCGGGCAGTTGCGCCTGGGAGTGCGACCAGCTCCCATGTGTGCAACACTGGAGTTTGAGTGTTCTGCCAAAGAATTTCCAAAAGAGGAATGTCCTATCTGCGTTTTTATTAGGGGATATGATTTTTTGGCATAGAGGTGAGGGATAAATGTCAGGCATGACTTTAAAGTAGGTGCTGTATAGCCCATCCTTTCTCTTTGCCTGAAAATTGGGCCATATTTATGGACTTAATTGCTAGAACCGTGGCATTTCACCTCTTTAGACTGGTAATAGTAGTTGTTATGTATAACCTTTGCAGAGGAGGTCTATTACTGTATTATCCTTTTTTCTGACTGTCTTAATGATAGCCTTGTGGCTTGAAGTATATTAATTTATCATATAGGGTATGCTACAAAAGTTTTAGATTTTAAGCACTCGCAATTATTTATTGCGCTATATAAGCTTATTTTTGAGTTGGACTCTGTTTGTTCAGCTAATCCAGGTTACTTATTTGAGTTGTACTAGATGTATATTACCTATTATTATCTAGGCAATAGTACATAGGATCAGGACAAAACGGCAATGAGTATGCTTTGTAATATCACTAGTCTTCTACAGGTAAGGTTTAGGATTGCTGCACTGATACATTATATTTTCCAAGCAACTGTGTTACTTGAGTTATTTAAGGTTTGTAAATGTCCCTTTTACTTTTTACATATAGCTTTGATAAAGTGAGATAACACTTCCTTCTCATACTTATGTATCTTTGCTATAACTCCCCTGGACCCCCTTACCATATTATCTAAGGTTTGGTGGTTCCTGAGGGTCTGCCATTTTATGTTTGGACCAAGTTTTGTACTTACCCTTATTTTATGGTTTAGTGGTTTTTTATGGTTTAGGGGTTATACAGAGTGTTATAAGAGTTGTTTATGTTTACTTGTTCAGTATAATTGTGGTACTATTTGTATTATTATGTTTGTCACTTATAAATATCCTTTTTCATATTAAGGGTATAACTGTATTAACCTCTCATTGCCCCTTTAATATATAATTTCAGCCTGGGTGGTTTAAGTGAGACTGCCAACTCATATTTGGGCCCGTCGAACTCCATATTTTCGCCATATTTACAGATTAGGGGTCCCACAGAGTGATATATGGGTTGTTCCTATTTATATGCCCAGATTAGTTGTGGTAATATAGTGTATAGCTCAGTAATCTTGTAGAGTACTATGTCATCATAAAAGCCCTAGAAAATATGCTTTGATTATTTTGATGAATACTATGTCATATTGAATGTCCAAGAGTGGTCTTCACTATGTATTATCTAATCCTTACTTATTAATAAGCTATAGGCAACACTATATTATATAATATAGCCTGAGAAGTGTGTTACTTATGGCTAAAATATGTATAATAGCTTGATAACTTTCCCTGAGGTCCAAAAGTGGCCTGCGTAATTACACAATATTCCTCTTAATATGTGGCTTTCTTTGTGATTGGAAGTACAAAAGTGGCTTCAAATGGTACGGGGGATACCTGCTATATATTTGAAGGTAAGATAACAACAACAAAAAACAGAGGTGATAAATTATGCATTTTTCTTTTTGTAATACCTGGGCTCTTGTTTCGTTCTATATCCAGAATATTTTGTCGAGCCATTTAAGACTGGTCATTCAGTGATATCAATGTTTTCTTTGTATCTGTCATATGCTGAAGGTGTATAATTCATGTACGGAACATTGTTTATTCTGTGTATCTCTGTAATATTTGCCTGATCACCTCAATAAAAACGATTTAAAAAAAAAAAAATGGACATTCCAGTCTAGTCAAAATTAAACTTTCATTAATCAGATAGGAGATGTAATTTTAATCAACTTTCCAATTTACTTGTATTATCATATTTGCTTTGTTTTCTTGTTATTCTTAGTTGAAACTAAACCTAGGTCGACTCATATGCTAATTTCTAAGCCCTTGAGGGCTGCCTCTTATCACATGTTTTTTTTAAATTGCTTTTAACAACAAGAGACTGTGGGCCATATAGGTAACACTGTGTTCAGGCACAGGGAGTTATTTAAGAGTTTGCACAACACAATGCTAAATGCAACTCAATAGATTTTATATAGTCACAGTCATGTGATCAGGGGGCTGTCAGAAGGTTCTTAGATACAAGGTAATCACAGAGGTAAAAAGTGTATTACTATAACAGTGTTGGTTATGCAAAACTGGGGGATGGGTAATAAAGGGATTATCTGTCTTTTAAAACAATAACATTTCTATTGTAGACTGTGCCTTTAAGTGCCCAGTATTTTTGTGCAGATTTTACTGGACAGCCTGCTGAAATACTGGACTGTCCAGTTGCTAACCCTACATAGATCAGAAGATAAGGTAGTGAATTTAACAACTTTCATACATGTGTCTTTTGCTGTGTTATATTGGAGAATCACTTGCATAGTTGCTGGGTTGCAAATTGTATGATCAGTTTCTAAATTGATGAAAGTGAAAATGTATTAATGCTATAATAATTTGCTTTTTAAGCAGAAAATTTGTAAGACCGCTGTATGAAACCACACAAATTGCTGTTTTAATTCTACCAAATGTTCTATTCCAGAGAAAGGACATCTTACTTTGGCAAAGCGTCCATAATCATATTTTTATGCAATTCCAATTAACGTGGTAATAAATATATTTATTATCTTTCTTATCGAAAACAAGTTTGTCCTATGTGCCAGAGGTGGAAAAACCGCAAAGGTGGAAACAACCAGATAGGTAGAAGAGACCAGAACTGAAGAATGACGCAGGACTTGAAAGGAAACAGATCATATTAGTAATGTTACAGTATACAAGTATGGTACAAAGAAATAGGGTACCTGGGTGAACTATGCGTGTTTCATCACTTAAAGGGTCATTAAGGACAAATTTAAACTTTCATGATTCATACAGAGCATGTCATTAAAAAATATCAAATTTACTTCTATTTTAAAATTTGCTTTGTTCTCTTGGGGGCCTATTTATTAATGTGCAAGCGGACATGATCCAATATTGCGGATCATGTCCACCGCACATCGATAAATGCCGACAGCATACGCTGTCGGCATTTAACATTGCAACAGCAGTTCTGATGACCTGCTGGTGCAACGCCGCCCCCTGCAGATTCGCGGCCAATCGGCCGCCAGCAGGGGGTGTCAATCAACCCTATCGTATTGGATTGGGTTGATTTCCGGCGATGTCTGTCCACGGCTTCAGAGCAGGCGGACAGGTTATGGAGCAGCGGTCTTTACGGAGCTTGATAAGTATGCCCCTTGGTATCTTTTGGTAGAAAGCATAGTTAAATAGGCTCAGAAGCATACTGTTTGCAAGTTATTATTTTTTAAACTTTATCAATACAAGCTTTATGTTTGTTAATTTAGCAATAATTCCCCTTTTCCAAAACACTAAACTGTAAGATTATATACTTAGGGCTAGATTACAAGTTGCGCCGTAAAAAATGTTTTCGCACTCCGCTAGAGTGCTAGTCGGGTTGCGTTCATATTACAAGTTTAAAAAAATATATATTTTGCACAAGCGGTAGCACGAAGAGCGCAAAAAAAACTAACGAGTTTTCGCGCGAGCGTGCATTTATTCCCCTATAGAAATCAATGAAGAAAAAAAGTAGAAAAAACACCCTAGATTGCGCAAACACTATATCATTTTCGCATTCCCCATACAAGTCAACGGAGAGAATAAAATTGTTAAAATAAAAACCTAACACCCAACTCGCAAATAACATAGCATATTCGCATCAGCAAATGTCAAATATTTACAGTAAATACATAGTTAAAATCTTTATTAAAAATGAATATTGCATAAATATGTTTTATTATGTTTTCATCTACTTAATGGCAAAGGGCAGTAATGCACTTATATATGTCTATGCGAGTGGACAAGATACAATGTAGTATCATGTCTGCTGCACATCGATAAATGCCGACAGCATACGCTGTCAGCATTCATCATTGCACCAGCAGTTCTTGTGAACTGCTGGTGCAATGCCGCCCCCTGCAGATTTGCGGCCAATCGGCAGCTAGCAAGGGGTGTCAATCAACCTGATCTGGTTGATTTCTGTCTGCCGCCTCAGAGCAGGCGGACAGGTTATGAATCAGCGGTCTTTAGATCGCTGCTTCATAACTTCTGAAGGCTCTCCGGAAACACGGGGCATCAAGCTTGATAAATTGACCCCGAAATGTGTGTACATATATATTATTGTTTTTATATTTGTATATATGACCGTAAATACATATATACACATTAATATATATATATATATATATATATATATATATATATATATATATATATATATATATATATATATATATATACAGGTCCTTAAAGGGACACTGAACCCAAATTTTTTCTATCGTGATTCAGATAGAGCATGACATTTTAAGCAACTTTCTAATTTACTCCTATTATCAAATTTTATTCATTCTCTTGGTTTCTTTATTTGAAATGCAAGAATGTAAGTTTAGATGCCGGCCCATTTTTGGTGAACACCCTGTGTTGTTCTTGCTGATTGGTGGGTAAATTCGCCTACCAATAAACAAGTGCTTTCCATGGTCTGAACCAAAAAAATAGCTTAGATGCCGTCTTTTTCAAATAAAGAAAGCAAGAGAACGAAGAAAAATTGATAATAGGAGTAAATTAGAAAGTTGTTTAAAATTGCATGCTCTATCTGAATCACGAAAGAAAAAATTTGGGTTCAGTGTCCCTTTAAAGTCCTTTTTTTCTTTTATTAGCATTTTATTAGACAGTGTTAATATAAGTGTAACTGTACTTCGTTATATATTTTTGAAGTGCTTTGTGCAACTTTGAGATTGCGGAAAGGATTGAAGCATAAATTGCGTAATGTAAATGGCTTACAAAAACGCAATATCGCCTGTGCAAAATTGTTTGCGCCTCACTTGTAATCTAGCCCTTATGATTACCTTCCAAAAATCAGAAATTGAAAATAAAATGCAAGAAAAATATTTTCTCTATAGTTTGCTCTTCAAGCAGAAAATTTGCAAGACCGTTGTATGAAACCACACAAATTACTGTTTTAATTCTACCAAATGTTCTGTTCCAGAGAAAGGAGATGTTACTTTGGCAAAGCGTCCATAGTCATATTTCAAACCCAATAAACATGATAATTAATATATTTGTTATTTTAATGAAAACATGTGTGTCCTATGTGCCAGAGGTGGAAAAACAGCAAAGGTGGAAACAACCAGATAGGTAGCAGAACTGAAGAACAACACAGGACTTGAAAGGAAACAGATCATATTGTCAATTAGTGATGTCGCAAATAGTTTGAGGGCGAACATAGCTTGTTCGCGTTCGCCGCGGCGGGCGAACATATGCGATGTTCGATCCGCCCCCTATTCGTCATCATTGAGTAAAACTTTGACTCTGTACCTCACAGTCAGCAGACACATTCCAGCCAATCAGCAGCAGACCCTCCCTCCCAGACCCTCCTACCTCCTGGACAGCATCCATTTTAGATTCATTCGGAAGCTGCATTTTTAGTGAGAGGAGGGACAGTGTAGCTGCTGCTGATTTAATAGGGAAATCGATAGCTTGGCTAGTGTATTCAGTGTCCACTACAGTCCTGAAGGACTCATCTGATCTCTGCTGTAAGGACAGCACCCCAAAAAGCCCTTTGTAGGGCTAGAACATCAGTCTTCTTTTTTTTTTTTTTTTCCTGTGTAATCTAATTGCAGTTGCCTGCCTGCCGGTGTGTGTGTCAGGCTTACAGCGCATACTGTGCCCACTTGCCCAGTGCCACCACTCATATCTGGTGTGGCAGGTGGTGGGGGTTGGTCTGTGGGGGGGGGGGAAGCTACACTACAGAAAAAGAAAAAAAAAACCCAGAAAAAACTACTTTTTTTTGCAAACTGGGTACTGGCAGACAGCTGCCAGTACCCAAGATGGCCACCAATAAGGCAGATGGGGAGGGTTAGAGAGCTGTTTTGGGGGGGAGGTTGGGGGCTAAGGGGGGATGCTACACCATAGCATATGTAAATATCCTTAACATTTTTTTTAAAAAAAAACCTTTTATTTTAGTACTGGCAGATTTTCTGCCAGTACTTAAGATGGCGGGGACAATTGTGGGGTGGGGGAGTGAAGGGAGCTGTTTGGGAGGGATCAGGGGGTCTGATGTGTCAGGTGGGAGGCTGATCTCTACACTAAAGCTAAAATTAACCCTGCAAGCTCCCTACAAACTACCTAATTAACCCCTTCACTGCTAGCCATAATACCCGTGTGATGCGCAGCAGCATTTAGCGGCCTTCTAATTACCAGAAAGTAAAGCCAAAGTCATATATGTCTGCTATTTCTGAACAAAGGGGATCCCAGAGAAGCATTTACAACCATTTGTGCCATAATTGCACAAGCTGTTTGTAAATAAATTCAATAAGAAACCTAAAATTTCGAAAAAATTAATTTTTTTTTAAAATTTGATCGTATTTGGCGGTGAAATGGTGGCATTAAATATACCAAAATGGGCCTAGATCAATACTTTGGGTTGTCTACTACACTACACTTAAGCTAAAATTAACTCTACAAGCTCCATGCATGCTCCCTAATTAACCCCTTCACTGCTGGGCATAAAACACGTGTGGTACGCAGTGGCATTTAGCAGCCTTCTAATTACCAAAAAGCAACGCCAAGCCATATAAGTCTGCTATTTCTGAACAAAGGGGATCCCAGAGAAGCATTTACAACCATTTATGCCATAATTGCATAAGTTGTTTGTAAATAATTTCTGTGAGAAACCAAAAGTTTGTGAAAAAGTGAACAATTTTTTTTAATTTGATTGCATTTGGCGGTGAAATGGTGGCATGAAATATACCAAAATGGGCCTAGATCAATACTTTGGGTTGTCTACTACACTACACTTAAGCTAAAATTAACTCTACAAGTTCCCTACATGCTCCCTAATTAACCCCTTCACTGCTGGGCATAAAACACATGTGGTGCGCAGTGGCATTTAGCAGCCTTCTAATTACCAAAAAGCAACGCCAAAGCCATATAAGTCTGCTATTTCTGAACAAAGGGGATCACAGAGAAGCATTTACAACCATTTATGCCATAATTGCATAAGTTGTTTGTAAATTATTTCTGTGAGAAACCTAAAGTTTGTGAAAAAGTGAACAAATTTTTTTTAGTTGATCGCATTTGGCGGTGAAATGGTGGCATGAAGTATACCAAAATGGGCCTAGATCAATACTTTGGGATGTCTTCTAAAAAAAAATATATACATGTCAAGGGATATTCAGGTATTCCTGAGAGATATCAGGGTTCCAATGTAACTAGCGCTCATTTTGAAAAAAAGTGGTTTTGAAATAGCAAAGTGCTTCTTGTATTTATTTCCCTATAACTTGCAAAAAAAGCAAAGAACATGTTAACATTGGGTATTTCTAAACTCAGGACAAAATTTAGAAACTATTTAGATGTTGTACCCGCTGCGTGAGTTTGGTCTGTCACTGTGAAGCGGGCGTAACCCTTACACTACCTGATCGATACATCATACCTGATGTTTTAAAGCAAGTTATTCCAAACAATTTAGGAATGTTAGGTGATTTATGCCCTTTATGGATTAAAACCAGACTCTGCATCAACTATGTAATTTTCCATGGGAGTTTTGACATGGATCCCCCTCCGGCATGCCACAGTCCAGGTGTTAGTCCCCTTGAAACAACTTTTCCATCACTATTGTGGCCAGAAAGAGTCCCTGTGGGTTTTAAAATTCGCCTGCCTATTGAAGTCTATGGCGGTTCACCCGTTCGCGAACATTTGTGGAAGTTTGCGTTCGCCGTTCGCGAACGCTAAATTTTAGGTTTGCGACATCACTATTGTCAATATGTCCACTAAGGGATAGTCAAGTTCAATTTTTTTTTTCATTATTTAAATAGGGAATGTAATTTTAAACAACTTTCCAATTCATTTTTATAACCAATTTTGCTTTATTCTCTTGGTATTCGTAGTTGAAAGCTAAACCTAGGTAGTTCATATGCTAATTTATTAGACCTTGAAAGCCGCCTCTAATCTAAAAGCATTTTGACAGTTTTTCACCACTAGAGGGTGTTAGTTCATGTGTTTCATATAGATAACAATGTGCTCACGCACGTGAAGCTCCTAGGAGTGAGCAATCATTGGCTAAAATGCAAGTCTGTCAAAAGAACTGAAATAAGGGGCAGTTTGCAGAGGCTTAGATACAAGGAAATTACAGAAGTAAAAAAGTGTATTATTATAACTGTGTTGGTTATGCAAAACTGGGGAATGGGTAATAAAGGGATTATCTACCTTTTTAAAAAAACAAAAAATCTGCTGTTGACTGTCCATTTAAGGACTTAGAATGCATCATCAGACCTGTTTGTGACTGCTCTGCCCTTCCAGCTTCTTCTGCTGGCTGTCAGATGTCAACTCCACAGTCACTACATTGTCATCGGTGGAAACAAACATATACTGCTTTGTACACTGTCTCCATGGGGAGAAAGGTCTTGGGATACAACACTCTTCTCTGGGAAAACATCTTGCAAAAACAGGCTGTTAAGAAATCAGTAGAATGTGCAGGCTGAGTTGTGGCAATTAGCCTATCCCATCAGGTTGTGTAAAAATTCTATAACTAAAGAAGGAACCCACAGAAACTTCAGCAAGCAGTAAGGAACAACAAGAAGAGGACCCTGTTGCTGATGGCCTGAAAAGGCTAAATAGACAATGGATGTTGTCAATTAGATATGTGCACAGGCAAAACATTTGTTTTGTCCAAAAGATTTGTTTTGATTAAAGTTCGGTTTGGCCGAAGTTCATCCATGGATTCGGAGGAATATTGAATTCAGATTTGTTACAGTTATTTCCAATGGGAACTGCTAATATATACAATTAATATTTACTAAATTCTTAGATTATAGGGTTTGAGCAAATAAAAGAATCTATCTTTGAAATTTAAAAGAACATACAACTCCGAATCCAGCATTTAGTGCCTGATCGGCTATCCCTAACATCAGTCATTGGACAGGCCGGATTGGATAGGGGATGATAGAAAAATGAATGGTAAGTCCCCCGGTACATTATTATAAACAAAACAATATTAATAATTATTCATAATTATTATAGATACATAAAAAAATATATATATATCATGCTTTCACGTTAGCGCACAAGAATTTGTTAAAAATTGTAATAAGAATTATTATTAATTATTATAGATGTACTAAAAAACGAAATATTCTATAGAATATATATATATATATATATTCTATAGAATATTTCGTTTTTTAGTACATCTATAATAATTAATAATAATTCTTATTACAATTTTTAACAAATTCTTGTGCGCTAACGTGAAAGCATGATCAAAATCGTGAAACCCGAAGCGTGTTACACATATTTAACATTCCTATGTTCTTCACATAATTTTTTTTAATTTTTATTATTAATTATATATTTCTATATTTCTATATACAATAATGTTAATTTAAAATATATAAGTATTCCTATATAGGAATATATATATATAGGTATATATATATATATATATATATATATATATATATATATATATATTTATTTAAAATAAACATAACCCTTTTTAATATCTCCTGTCAGGTCAGCACGCGAGCAAAAAGTTTTAATTTTCTTCTTCTGCGCTCTCCATTGAAGTCTATGGGGATAATAAGTTAACACAGCTGCGTTATCCAAAGTCCTGTAGTCAGCGTGCGTAGGGTTTTGCTTGCGCACAAAAGTTTTACTTTCAACTTGTAATATTTACGCTAACCTGCGCACGCAAAATGCTTACTTCTAGCAATGTTTCTACTTGAGTAGGAGCGCTACATAGTATACCTCTTGTAATCTAGCCCTTTGTGTTGTTTTTTGGGAAGTAACAATTCTAAGCATTGTTGGATTGTGCTCACTGGAAAACATACCGTCCAACCTTCAGAAATGGTTATCTGCTGAAAACAAGGACAAGATTGTGATCAAACCCCATCATCTGATAAATTCAGCTGGGTGGTGAAACATTGTACTATAAACTGTCATCTGTGATTACCATAACAATGATAATTTACTGCTTTGAAATTATTTGGGCAGGATGGAATTAAAAAGGCTCCTATCTATACCAAACTCAAAAACTATTAAAGGGAAAGGGGACTGACTTGGAATCTTACACAATATTTAGACATTACAATATTGTAATATCGTATTTTATGTTTAAATACTTATATATCCTAAATTTCCTAAAGGAATTCACAAAATATTGAACTTTATTAACTAAAGTAAATTGAGAAATTTGAAAACAAGTTACTTTTTCACTAAACCTTTTTGTAATTGTTTTAATTATGTTAATATTTTATCTTTTGGTTTATTTACTGAATTCTCTACATATAGTACACATATGCTTGTTTATAAAATACAACAAGTTTTAAGGGGTACAATCTTTGATCTACAAGCTACAAACTATACAATTTATGATAATGGACTTACAATGAAGAAATCTATTGACATCATATTTTTCATAGGGACTCTAAATTAGTTACTGGACCATATTGACACTGCTATTATTCACAGTCTGTTATCTGTTGCGTGATGAATAAAATTGACATATATTTCTGACCCCGGTTGATATAACACTGGTACCTATGTTACATACATATCAGTGTTAAAGCTCATTAACTGTAACTCAAAACCCCCACCCCACTTTAAACAAAATCACAATCCCCACTCTCTCAAAAAAAACATTGCAATAAACTTAACACAGTATGCGACCTCTACCCAATGCAATTTCCTATAATAGTTTACCCAGTCACGCCGGGCAATTAACTCTAACCTTCCTAATAGCAATGAATTATTAAAGCTGAGCCAATCCTCCATTCGCGTAACCACAACCTCCACCCGCCATTATTAACTTTATTGGCTCACCAGATATGCTCACCCCAAACAACCCTTACCGTGAGTCCTCCATCGGAAACCCACCTTAACTCTGACACACTGAAAACACCACCTTAACAAACAACTATTAATTTAATGGGACAGTAAAGGCAAAATTAAACTTGAATTATTCAGCGCATGCAATTTAACCCCTTAACTGTGTATGATGACATGAAGTAGTCATCCACACAAGAAGCGAAAGGGACACTCAAGTCAAAATTAAAATTTCATGATTCAGATAGAGCATGCGATTTTTTTTTTTTTAATATTTTATTTATATTTCAACAATGTGTACAATTAACCAAACAACAAAAGTAGATTGAACATTTTCATTCACCTTGCAAGATAACAAAAAAATTATTTGCTCGTCAGGCAGAAAGACATAACTTTAAAAAAAAAAAAAGAAACAACTCAATTGTGCCAATAATGGTTAAGGTATACAAAAAGAAAAATAAGCACTTATATTTTGTACATTTACATCCTGTCCTTTTTAATCAAGGACTTCACTATTGAAAAATGTTCCCTCTGTTTAAACAGCAAACGATAAAATAAAAGACAGCAGTTGTTAATAATTCAGCCCTTTTGACAAAAGGAGCCCTAATAAAAGGTCGCAAAAAATTCACCTTTGGGGGGAATACTATCGGTGTATTTCTATCCAGATAGGATTAGTTACCTTATCCCACCCTAAGCTGAGATTAACACCTGCTCACTAACAACAACCAGAAAACAACAATTTACAAAAGCCATAAAAACATAAAAAACATAAAAACAACAAAGAAAGGTAAAAAAAAAAAAAAAAAAATTGAATGAAAAAATCCTTCCCTCCCCCCCCGTTCCACCTACCATATACCCAGAAGAACTAATTCTGAGTTTTTAAATGGAAAAATCATATATTCAATTTCATTATGAGAGAGTGTTTTAATATATGCTGCCCATTTATTAAAGAAGTTCTTTATATCCTCTTCGTTACCTATATCTGTGTCTTTTTGTTCCAGTAAGCATTGTTTTTTCAAACAGTTTTGGATTTCAGATACGCTAGGGACAGAGCGCATTTTCCATTTTTTACTTATCAAATACCTGGTAGCTAAAATAGAGATGGACACCAGCTTATCATTTGGGTGACGCTCATTTAAGTCATCAAGACATAGTATAATCTGGTATAGGGAAAAAGTTATTGGGGGGATTTTCAACACGGAATTCAGCCAATATTCTAACTTATACCATACCTTTCTAATTTTTGGGCAAAACCAAAACATATGTTCAAGGTCAGCTGCTAAGAATGAGCATTTGGGACATTTGTTGAATTCCAAATTGTGAACCCTGTGGCCTTTCTCTGGGGTGAAGTAAGCTCTGTGAAGCAACTTAATATGTGCTTTCCGCCATGTAGCAGATAATGTTATCTTTGCCACTTTGCCTATAGAGTGTTGTAAAGTTTTTGAATCCACCATGTTCCGATCCGAAATTGAGGTCCATGTTGAGGCAAGCTTTGCCAATGTTACAGTTCCCTTATTGGTAGCTAATAGATGATAGCACACCGAGATGGACATCTGATCTGTTCCTATGAGTGTAAACCAGTTTTCTAACTTGCAAGCAGTTAAGCAGTTAAGCAGTTTTGCAATAATAGGTCTAGGTCTGGAAGTGTTTTTGTTCAATGTACGGGGTGAGCCCATTCTATGTGCCCTTTCTACTAGGATACGTGGGTATGAGGGTAGGAGTTTAAGGGCTGCAGTCAGCGTGTCTGAGATAAACAAGCATAAATCCTCATATTGTTTCTCTTATGGGAGACCAATTATTCTAATGTTGTTCCTTCTACTGCAATTTTCTAAGTCTTCTAACCTAGAGAGGGTTTTTTGAATATCACTACAAATGTTATTAAGCTTAGAGCCATGTATTGTTGTAAGATCTTCTAAGTCAAACACTGTTCAGCCTCTTGCAGCCGGGATGAGAATTGTCTGATTTCTTGTGTTAAAGAGGATATATCTTGTTTAATTTCCATCCTCAAGGCCTCAAACTTAGGAGAGAGGGCCTCAGAAATGCTAGCAACCAGACTTTGAATATTTAATGTTTCGGGCATAGGTGTATTTAGAAAGGCTGATTGAACATCAGCGGCTGGATCCTGTGTGCCTTTAGGCTTCCTTTCCCTTTGTCTAGCTGTCATAGCTGGGGAGGGTGTTTTGGTGGAAGGGCCAAGAAACTTATCCATGTACCAATTGTGGTTTTAGTGATAGTGGGGGAGTGTTAAGGAGGGTTACAAAAGCAATTCGAGTGTCTACTAAGTGAGAGAAAAAAAAAAAAAAAAAAGAGGAAGTGTGATAGTGACCCCGAGGGGGGAAGGAAAATAATTTATTAATTATTAGTTACAACGTGTGAGTGCAAAAAAGAAAAAAAACACAAGGGCAGTGTATTTGTGATGCCCAATTATAATTTAATAAGTGCGATTTACCAGCCGGTGTAAAGCTCTGAATTAAGAAGGTGGCCTAGTCAATTCTGCCACAAAATGAAAAAAGAAAAGAAAGCATTTTTATGTGAATTCCCCCCAGTGATAACCGTATATAGTGTATACAGTAGTCTTAAGTAAGCTTGCCAGGGAAGTTAGTGAAACCCAGTTGCCAGGTTCAAACTTAGATGAACTATTGTTCACTCAAATATTAAATACAGTACAGTAAGCTAAGGCTGCCAGCATTTAAAAAACAGCAGTTATTAACTAAAGATAAATATATGCCCTCAGAGGTCGTCTTGCATATACAGGAGCAAGTTGATTTCTGTTAATAGCAGTGGGATTTAAGATTCTACTAGGGGGAGAGTTATTTTCATTTAATCAAAATACCGTGAGAGAAGAGAAAAAATAATACACAGGGGAATGAAAAAATAAGTATATAAATATACCTGATATACCGCAATCCCCCTTCTCCCCTCTCCCTTCCCCTTTCCCTTTTCTTTTTCTTTTGTTAATCAACTGAAAACTTCCCGCTAGAGACCTGGAACACCTTGGAGCTTATTTAGCCCTTTAATAAGATAGCCTTAAAGAGTATCTAAAAGTTAAGTTAGTCCAATTCTAAGATCCCTCTGTCCAAGAGAGAAGAAGATTAATCAGGTGTTAATTAGTGGATAATTGAATGAATGCAAAATTCTATGGCCACCAGCCTCCAAGTCAGAAACCGTTAATATGTAGTGCCAAATATCAATCAACAGAGCTTATTTATAGGGTAAATTGCAAGAGATAACTGTATCGTTAGTATATATAAAAAAAATCTTAAGTAAGCTTACCAGGGAGGCTAGTGGAACCCAATTACCAGGTTCAGACTTAGATGAACTATTGTTCGCTCAAATATTATTTCCAGTACAGTAGGCTAAGGTTGCCAACACTTAAAAAACATCACTCAAGACATGGGACACCTTTGAGCTTGTTTGGCCCTTTAATAAGATATCCTCAAGGAATATCTAAAAACTAAATTAGTCCAGTTCCAAGGTCCCTCTTTCCCAGAGAGAGGGAGAAAGGAACTGCAACAATTTCTAGCATTAAATATAGATTTTTTAGGGACCTTTCCTTAGCAACTCTTAGTAAAATGTTATCACTTTCAAATGCCACACATTTATAAATAGATCTTTCTTAGTCCGATTGCACAGGGAGCCAAGCAGCAGAGAAAAAACAATAAAGATAGGTCACAGTGAATCAAAAAACATTATGTCAAAATATAATACATTGTGGTCAATTTAAGAGGAACGTTTTTGTTACTATTTTTCTTGAAAAAGATACATTTAAATAACATAAGCAGAGTCCCAGATTTTATGTTTAGTTATGCTTACATCTTGTAATAACTTATTTCGGGTCTTTAGGCTTTAGATTTTGTTAGTCCTTTAGACTCTTTTTCCTTGCGCTCAATACTTAATCAATAGAAGTTTTTCCTTAAGGACCCTTTCAAATGAAGGTTGATATGCGCTTAAAATTATACAGAGTCTCTCACATTAAGCTTCCAGACCAGCCGTACCCAGCCATTTAGCCCAAAAGTTCTTTCCTGGGATTCCTACCCCAGGGATTCAAGTTTATTACCAGATAGCTTTGTAGGAAAGACCGTGTTGGAAAACTCACCCCCTCTCATATTACCCGGCCGCTCGCCGTAGTTGTCTTCAGCATCCGGATCTTGCAGAGTGACTCGGGCTCACGGACAGCCGCCAATGAGAGATCCCACTTCACAACCCTGCTCGCAACTCAGAACTCAACTCCCCTCACGCAGCACCGGTGGGAGGGGAGAGAGAGATGCCACGCCAAGCACCCCGAGCAGCAGGTGAAAGAGTTCCTCACGGCCAGTCTCTGATCCACGACCGGGCCCGGCTCCCTCCCACGCAGCACAGGTGGGGGAGGGGGACGGGGCGCACGCTGAGCAGCAACTCCAACGGACCCCGAGTAGAAGAAGTCCTGGAAAGCGCAGCAGGTAAACTTATAACAATGTACTGTGGGTTTGAACCCTGAGGTTGTCCAAGCAGGGGCGGCAGACACAGGGAGAGGGGGTAAAGTTAGGGTATCAGGGAGGAAATTGCCTTAAGGTGTAAACACAAATAGCGTGTCCTACACCCGGTCAGACCAGATGAGTCTTTAAGTTAGTTCAGGTAGGGCCAAGTGACTAGAGAGGAAAGGGTATAAACCAGTGAGATGGCAGTCCACTGGTACAGGTTCCAGAGACGGTTTTATTAGCTGTCCACAAGAGCGGCCTCAGAGCTTGAGGTAAGGCGCAAAGTGTTCCACCGCCAGTAGCTGTGGGACTGGAGCAGCGAGCTCAGCAACACCTGCCTAGCTCCTCCTCCACCGGAACCTGAGACCCAGAGCATGCGATTTTAAACAACTTTCCAATTTACTTCCATTAACAAAGAGTGCACAGTCTTTTTATATTCACACTTTTTGAGTCACCAGCTCCTACTGAGTATGTGCAAGAATTAACAGAATATTATTATCATATGCATTTGTGATTGGCTGATGGCTGTCACATGATAAGGTAGGAGTAGAAATAGACATAACTTTAAAATTTGTCAGAAAAAAATCTATTATTCATTTGAAGTTCAGACTAAGGGGCCGATTTATTAACCCAACATCGCTAAATGCAGACAGCATACACTGTCGCCATTTAACATTGCATAAGCAGTTCTGGTGAACTGCTTGTGCAAGGCCACCCGCTGCAGATTTTCAGCCAATCGGCCGCTAGCAGGGGCTATCAATCAACCCGATCGTATTCGGTTGGGCAGATTGCTGTCCACTGCGTCAGAGGTGTTGGACGAGTTAAGGAGCAGTGGTCTTAAAGGGACATTAAACACTTTGAGATGGTAATATAAAATGATAAATTGTATATAATAAAACAACTCTGCAATATACTTTCATTATTTATTTTGTCCTCTTTGCCTGTAATTCCATTCTGAAATTGTGAGCTTTTCAGTTCCTGTTAGAAATGGAAGTGCAGAAAACTGTTAAATCCAGCACAACCATTGGCTGCACACTCTAGTGACCTATGTATAACTGTCCCTAATTGGCCACAGCAGAGAAGGTAACACAAGTTACAACATGGCAGCTCCCAGTGTTTTATAGACACTAAAACTTTACACTTATTTTGTCACTTTTTAAACAACTAATGAAACTTTAAAAAATACATCTACATGTTAGTCATGGACTAATCTTTTCTTTGAATGCATCATTCTATCTAGCATGTATTTAGTGTTTAATGTCCCTTTAAGACTGCTGCTTCTAAACTCCTGTTTCCAACAAGCCTGAAGGCTTGCGTGGGAAAAGATACATACGGCCCCATTCGGGCCGTGATAAATCTGCCCATATGTGCTATTGCATTGTCTTTTTTGTGCATTTGTTGATTATGCAAATCTACTGTATTTACTAGTCATTTAAGTGCAGATGATGACCTCTTGTCGTCACCCACCATTTGAAAGGGATTCTCTATCTATACATCTGAAGTTGAATTTTTATTTTCTTGTCCCTTTAACCCCATGTGACCCCCATCCTTTTATGTTATTTCGTCTTGCTATAATTTATAACCCTCGCAAACATAATCCCTGTAAATTACATTAATACAACCTCATAATTCAATTTAACATTCACAATAGAAATGTGCATTTAGGCTTTGGAGGAATGCTAATTTGTCTGGATTTTGCTGATTCGTCAAGACGTTTTGATACACAAATACCCGAATACACTATTGGACAAAACGGATGAAAAATGAGTGTTTGCTTGACAAAATAGATTTGTTTATTCGTTCATGCAGTTTAGATCCAAGAAAATTTGCAGTCATGGGGAGGGGGGGGGAGGAGGTATTATTATTATAATGTTTTTGTATTGTGCTGCAAAATTCCATAGCACTAGGTACAGAAAAAGGGGTATACAGTGACGAGAATTTGTGATAAGATACAGAACACAACAGACTAAACAAATCTAGTATAGGAGGAAGAAAGCCCTGAGAGTTATATTGTTTGGTTAATAAGCTCCTTTGTTTATAATGATGTACTGGGGGTCTTACCATTCATTTGTTCATCGTCCCCTATCCAATGCTGCCTGTCCAATGACTTATGTTAGGGGACAGCCAGTAAGGCACTAAATGCTGGAATTTAGTCATACAGGATTTGTATGTTCTTTTAACTTTGAAAGATTATTTTATTTGCTCGAACCCTATAATGTAAGAATTTTGTAAATATTAATTGTCTTTATTAGCTGCTCCATTGGAAATAACGGTAACAAATCTAAATTCAATATTCATCCCAACTGAATGGCTGTAAGGATGAAATTCGTCCAAACCGAACTTTTTAAGAAATTCGAAACAAATCTTTCGGACATAACAATTTTTTTGCTGCCCGTGAACATGTCTAATTAACAACATCTATTGTGTATTTAGACTTTTCTGGACATCAGCAACAGGGTCCTCTTCTTGTTGTTCCTTATTGCTTGCTGAAATTTTTGCGAATTCCTTCTGTAATTACAGAATTTTTACACATCCTGATGGGATAGGCTAATTGCTACAATTCAGCCTGCACATTCTTCTGATTTCTTAACAGCCAGTTTTTGCAAGGGAAAGATGTTTTCCCTGAGAAGAGTGTTGAATGACAAGACCTTTTTCCCCATGGAGTCACTGTACAAAGCAGAATATGTTTGTTTCCCCAAATGAAAATGTAGTGTGGAGATGGCATCTGACAGCCAGCAGACAAAGCTGGAAGGGCAGAGCAGTCACAAACAGGTCTGGCGATGCTTTCTAAGTCTTATAGTACAGACTGTGAGATGGGACATTAGGGGACATATTGGCAATATGATCTGTTTCCTTTCAAGCCATATGTCATTCTTCAGTTCTGTCTCTTCTACTTATCTGGTTGTTTCCACCTTTGCTGTTTTTCCACTTCTGGCATATAGGACATATATGTTTTCATTAAAAACATAACAACTGTATTTATTGCCACGTTAATTGGGGTTTGCAAAGAAATATGACTATGGATGCTTTGGCAAAGTAAGATCTACTTTCTCTGGAATAGAACATTTGGTAGAATTCAAACAGCTATTTGTGTGGTTTAATACAATGGTCTTACAAATTTTCTGCTTAAGAGCAAATTGTAGAGAAAATATATTTTGCATTTTAATTTCAATTTTTGATTTTTTTTGGGAAATCCTGAGTATATAATCTTGCATTTTGGTATTTTGGAATTATTGATAAATTAACAAACATAAAGTTATAAAGTTTAGAAAATAATAACTTGCACACAAAATGCTCCTGAGAAAACTATGATTTCTACCAAAAGATACCAAGAGAACAAAGCAACTTTTATTATAGAAGTACATTTGATTTTTTAATGACATGCTCTGTATGAATTAAGAAAGTCTAATTTTGACCTTAATGACCATTTAAGTGCTGGAACATGCATAGTTGACCCAGGTACCCTATTTCTTTGTACCGCACTTGTGTACTGTAACATTACTACTATGTATGAGCCATTGTAAACATATCTGTAGTGAAGATGTTCTCTAGTGTAGCCTCTAGCCTATAACATGGAAGGCTGCCAACCAGATGGGTGTGCACTGCAACACGCACCACAAGCTCATTCAAGCAGGTGCCATATTACGGTGCCCTTAGGCAGCACATTATTAAAAATCTTGTACAACATGTGCTTTGTTAAAATTTCAATTCAATCAGCTAAACTGTGCTTTTTCAGGGGACAAATCCAACTAAAATTGCATTGTGAAACAGTATGATCTTCCTTTAAAAAAAATAACAAAACCAATAACCACAGCTATTTCAATGTGCCTAAAATTGTAGACATACTGCAATAAACTGCTGCTCAAATATTTTAGTTTGTGTTCCTAGATACCTCAAAAACATAATTAATGGGACAATGAAATCAAAATGCTATTTCACTTAAAGGGCTAGATTACAAGTGGCGTGTTAACATTTACGTGAGCGATAAGGGGCTGTTTACGTGCATCAGGTTTTCTGCTCGTATTACAAGTTGAAAGTAAACGCGATCACTTGAGAGCAATTGAAGTTAACGCACGTTGGGTTAATGCGACCTCAGAGCTCTGGTTAACTGTTTTTTCAAAACAAAAAAGTCTCACAAAAATACATTACAAAATACAGTTACACTCATAATAACAGTATCTATAAAATAATTAAAAAAAAATGTTATAAAGGCTGAAAGATATGATGTCTCAGGTGTTAGACAAAAATATGTATATGTGTGTATATATATATATATATATGTTTATAAATATATATGTTTACACTTGTATTTATACGTGTATATATGTATTTACAGACATATATACACATATAATCACATAGATACATATGCACATACATATAGACATATTTAAGTGCATTGGAACCCTTTGCAGTTAAGTAGATGAAAACATGCAAAAACATATTTATGCAATATTCATATTTAATAAAGTGTTGTAGTGTGTATTTACTGTAAATATTTCACATTCCAATGTTCTGCACATAGCAGAATGTGTGCTATGTATTTATAAATAGATATTCCTATGTATATTTGTATGTATATGTACCTATACACTCACCAGCCACTTTATTAGGTACACCTTGCTAGTACCAGGTTGAACCCCCTTTTGCCTTCAGAACTGCCTTCATTCTTTGTGGCAAATATTCAACAAGGTGTTAGAAACATTCCTCAGACATTTTGGTCCATATTGACATGATAGCATCACAAAGTTGCTGCAGATGTATAGGCTGCACATCCATGATGCAAATCTCCTATTCCACCACATCCCAAAGGTGCTCTATTGGATTGAGATCTGGTGACTGTGGAGGCCATTGGAGTACAGTGAACTCATTGTCATGTTCAAGAAACCAGTTTGAGATGATTTGAGCTTTGGGACATGGTACATTATCCTGCTGGAAGTAGCCATCAAAAGATGGGTACACTGTATTCATAAAGGAATGGACATGGTCAGCAACAATACTGAGATAGGCTGTGGCATTTAAATAATGCTCAATTGATACTAAGGGGCCCAAAGTGTCCCAATAAAATATCCCCCACACAATTAAACTACCACCACCAGCCTGAACCATTGATACAAGGCAGGATTGATCCATGATTTCATGTTGTTTAAGCCAAATTCTGACCTTGCCATTTGAATGTTGCAGCTGAAATCGGGACTCATCAGACCAGGCAACGTTTTTTCCAATCATCTATTGTCCAATTTTTGGTGAGCCTGTGCGAATTGTAGCCTCAATTTCCTGTTCTTAACTGACAGCTGTGGCACCCGGTGTGGTCTTCTGCTGCTGTAGCTCATCTGCTTCAAGGTTCGACGTGTTGTGCATTCAGAGATGGTATTCTGCATACTTTGGTTGTAACAAGTGGTTATTTGAGTTACTGTTGCCTTTCTATCATCTTGAACCAGCATGCCCATTCTCCTCTCACCCAGGGATAGGCACAGACAAAGACTGTGGCGGATATTTTACAAAGTACAGACCTTAGTGAAGTACACCAAGGTACATTTGAAATTAAAAACATCATTTGTTAGTGCTTGGTGTTATTATACGGATGCAGATACCACTGAACCTATAACCAGCCCTCCTCTGGCTATACCCATGTGCCAGTGTCACTACTGTGTCATTATATAGCGCTGGGTGTTGTTATACTGATGCAGATACCACTGATCCTATAACCAGCCCTCCTCTGGCTATACCCATGTGCCAGTGTCACTACTGTGTCATTATATAGCGCTGCGTGTTATTATACTGCTGCAGACACCACTGACCCTATAACTAGCCTTCCTCTGGCTATACCCATGTATCAGTGTCACTACTGTGTCATTATATAGTGCTGGGTGTTATTATACTGATGCAGATATCACTGATCCTATAACCAGTCCTCCTCTGGCTATACCCATGTGCCAGTGTCACTACTGTGTCATTATATAGCGCTGGGTGTTGTTATACTGATGCAGATACCACTGATCCTATAACCAGCCCTCCTCTGGCTATACCCATGTGCCAGTGTCACTACTGTGTCATTATATAGCACTGGGTGTTATTATACTGATGCAGACACCACTGACCCTATAACTAGCCCTCCTCTGGCTATACCCATGTATCAGTGTCACTACTGTGTCATTATATAGTGCTGGGTGTTAATATACTGATGCAGATACCACTGACCCTATAACCAGCCATTGTCTGGCTATACCCATGTGCCAGTGTCACTACTGTGTCATTATATAGTGCTTGGTGTTATTATACTGATGCAGATACCACTGACTCTATAACCAGCCCTTGTCTGGCTATATCCATGTGTCAGTGTCACTACTGTGTCTTTGTATACAGCTGGGTGTTATTATACTGATGCAGATACCACTGACCCTATAACCAGCCATTGTCTGGCTATACGCATGTGCCAGTGTCACTACTGTGTAATTATATAGCGCTGGGTGTTATTATACTGATGCAGATACCACTGACCCTATAACCAGCCATTGTCTGGCTATACGCATGTGCCAGTGTCACTACTGTGTCATTATATAGTGCTGGGTGTTATTATACTGATGCAGATACCACTGACCCTATAACCAGCTCTCTTATGGCTATACCCATGTATCAGTGTCACTACTGTGTCATTATATAGTGCTGGGTGTTATTATACTGATGCAGATACCACTGACCCTATAACCAGCTCTCTTATGGCTATACCCATGTATCAGTGTCACTACTGTGTCATTATATAGTGCTGGGTGTTATTATACTGATGCAGCACCACTGATCCTATAACCAGCACTCCTCTGGCTATACCCATGTGCCAGTGTCACTACTGTGTCATTATATAGCGCTGGGTGTTATTTTACAGATGCAGATACCACTGACTCTATAACCAGCTCTTGTCTGGCTATACCCATGTGTCAGTGTCACTACTGTGTCTTTGTTTACAGCTGGGTGTTATTATACAGATGCAGATACACATACAGTATTTCACTAAGGCTTTATTTATTCCATAACTTATCACCCAGTATTGCTAGCAGTCTCTTGACAGGCCACTGGCCTCTATTTAACAAAGTCTGCCGGACCTGATCCGACAGTGCCGATCAGGTCCGCCAGACCTCACTGAATTCGGAGAGCAATACGCTCTCTGTATTCAGCATTGCACCAGCAGCTCACAAGAGCTGCTGGTGCAACGCCGCCCCCTGCAGACTCGCGGCCAATGGGCCGCCAGCAGGGAGGTGACAATCAACCCGATCGTACTTGATCGGGTTGATTTCCGGCGATGTCTTTGTGACCGCTGCTTCATAACTGCTGTTTCGCCAGAAACACGGGCCCACAAGCTCACTACGGAGCTTGTTAAATGGGCGCCACTAACTTTATTTACACTACATATTTTTTTTTATTGCTATTATTTAATCAGATAAGAAAGATATATAAGGTTGTGGCGGACACTGCAAGGGCCGTGTACGGACACCTTGCCTATCCCTGCCTCTGCGTGAAAATCCCAGTAGATCAGCAGTTTTTGAAATACTCCGACCAGCCGTCTGCACCAGCAACCATGCCACGTTCAAAGTCACTTAAATCCCCTTTCTCTTTACCACATCTAAATGTCTAAATGCATTGAGTTGCTGCCATATGATTGGCTGATTAGCAATTTGTGTTACCAAGCAATTGAACAGGTGTACCTAATAAAGTGGCCTGTGAGTGTATATAATCATGTGTATATATAGGTACAGATATAAATTGTACCAAAATACGATCATACATATATAGAAATATGCATTTATGAATAAATAGAACATATTTTTCTATGCAAAGAACATTAGAATGTGAAATGTTCATATTTTCATGTCAGGTTAGCACACTTGAGAATATGCAATCAAGTTTGCACGTGAGAGGGGTGTTAGTTCCCCCCCCCCCTTCTTTTGCCCCATTGACTTCTATGGGGAAAAAAAATTATAGCACGCACTGTATTGTAAGTTCAGATTTTTACGTGCATCGCAGGGCCGAAACTACAGGGGGGCAGAGGTCGCAATTGTGAGGCCCGGCTTAAAAATTGTTTTTCTTTCAATAAGAAACGTTGACCTGCCACTGCCTGCACGGATATCATGTGAGTGTGATGTGATGCATCGTTAGTGTCTCTGTCTCTAACTACAAGGGTTAGTGTTTCTGTTTTACCAATTGCTGTTTGTGATGAGAGCAGGATGTGATGTCACTAGTTTGGGGGCGGGACTTAGGTCCGGTGTCTGTGTCGCAGTTAGTTAGTGAAATCAACCTGACTAGATGTGTATTGCTATGCTCTGTAATAAAATAGAGTCGTACCATCATTGCTGTGTCCTGCATATGTCCTGCATCTCATGACATGGTGTCAGAAGTTCTGGCCTGTGCTTCTGTTCCTGATCGATGACAATGTCAAAGTTTACCCCACCTGAGCCTTTTGACTTCTCTCAGCCTGCAGCTTGGCCCACATGGCATCAGCGGTTTCAGCGCTTCAGGATTGCTTCCAAACTGAACAAGGAGAGTGGTGATGTACAAGTTAATTCTCTTTTATACTCTATGGGGAAAGATGTGGAGCCAGTGTTCAATGCTTTTACTTTCCAAGAAGGGGAAGAATTTAACTTTGATATAGTTATGGATAAACTCAGTGCCCACTTTGTGCCCAAAAGAAATGTGATTCATGTGAGTGATTGTTTTCACAAACGTAATCAGCGTGTGGGAGAATCTGTGGAGTCATTTGTGCGCAGCCTGTATGAACTAGCTGAATTCTGTGAGTTTGGTGTTGCTAAAGAAGAGCAAATCAGAGACAGAATAGTTATTGGAATTGCAGATGTTGAAGTCTCATTGAAGCTGCAGTTAGAGTCTGATTTAACATTAGATGGGGCTATTAGGATGGCTTGCCAGAGTGAACTGGTGAAAAAGCAGAGTGCTGATCTGAGGTCTGAGAGTATTGTGGATGAAGTGCAATAGTCCAGGAAAACTGCTAGTGAAAGGCACAGTGTGAGCGGTAGATCTAAAATAATGGAAAGGCCTAGAAGTGGATGGGCGCAGCATGCCCGATGCACACGGTGCTACCGTGCTCATGATCAGAGTGTTATATGCCCGGTCAGAGATAAAAGATGCAGAAAATGTAACAGAATGGGCCATTTTGAAGTGGTGTGTAAAACTGAATACATTAAGGAGATGCAGGTGGACAGTGACCAGGAGGGTCAGGAAGTGTCTTTTGTGGGGTCCATTGTGGAACGGCCAAGCACAGAGGGAGATTGGAAAGTTACTTTTATTGTAATGGGAGCCAAAGTTTATTTTAAGATTGACACAGGAGCAGATATCACTGTAATGTCTTTTGCTGCATTTATGAAACTGCCTCGACAGCCCCAGCTGGCGAAGGTTACTAAAAACGTCCATAGTCCTGGTGTCCGCATTGATTGTGCAGGGAAATTTCTTGCCAGCTGTGAGTACAAACAAAGAAAGTTCACTATGTGGGTGCATGTGATTCGAGGTCAGTGTGTTAGCAATTTATTGAGCAGAAAAGCAGCCTGTGACTTGGGCCTCGTGGCCAGAGTGAATGAGATTTCTGAAGATATATTTGGCGAGTTGGGCCTACTGAATTGCAAACCAGTCCATATAGCACTTAAAAGTGACGCAGTCCCATACAGTATTTCTACTCCCCGTAGAATTCCGTTCCCGCTCATGCCTCAAGTGGAGAAGGAGCTTATGCGCATGAAGTTTATGGGGGTTATTGGTTATTGGTTATCAGCGACTGATTGGTGTGCCCCATTGTTCTAGTTGCAAAGAAAAACGGAAAGGTGCGCATCTGTGTGGACCTGAAAAGGTTGAATGAGGCAGTGAAGAGAGAGAGATTTGTGCTGCCGACATTAGAAGATATAGCTCCAAAGTTGGCTGGGGCAAAGTACTTTTCCACAGACACTTCTAGCGGCTTTTGGCAGATCCCCCTGGATCCAAAGTGCCGCAAACTGACTAGCTTTATCACACCGGTAGGTCGGTTCTGCTTCTGCAGACTCCCCTTTGGGATATCCTCTGCTCCTGAAATCTTTCAAAGGGAAATGAGTTCTCTCCTGAGTGACCACGTGGGCACAGCGGTTGTCATGGACGACATTCTAGTGTATGGGTCTACAGTGGAGGAGTATGATAATCGTTTAAATTGTGTGCTACAGGCTATCAAAGAGTCTGGGCTGAAGCTGAATAAAGAAAAATGCCATTTTAGGAAAACTGAATTATGTTACTTTGGGCATATCATCAATGGGGATGGCATCAAGCCAGACCCTGAGAAAATTTGTGCTATTGAACAGATGAAAAGTCCTTCTGATGTACATGAGCTGAGACAGATATTGAGCCTTGTAAATTACGTGGGCAAGTTTCTTCCAGATTTATCAACAGTTTTACACCCTATCACAGAGTTGCTTAAGAAAGACGCTGCCTGGGTCTGGGGACCTTCACAAGAAAAAGCTTTTATGCAGGCCAAGTCCCTGCTGGGGTCTGCCCCAGTGCTGGGGTTCTACGACTCTTCTAAAAAGACTGTGGTTAGTGCTGATGCAAGCAGTTATGGGTTGGGGGCTGCTCTCCTGCAGTTAAATGAGAATAAACTACAGCCCATCGCCTACTGTTCCCGCACACTGATGGCTGCAGAGTCAAAATACGCTCAAATTGAGAAAGAGTGCCTGGCTGCAGTTTGGGCCTGTGAGCGCTTTCAGTGTTATCTAGTGGGTTTGGAGAAATTTAGTCTGGAAAGTGACCACAAACCGCTAGTCCCTTTTATCAACTCTTATGATATCGACAAAACACCCTTAAGATGCCAGAAACTTTTAATGAGACTGCTCAGGTTCAATGTTCAGGCAGTGCATGTGCCAGGGAAACAACTGGTTGTGGCGGATACACTATCCAGGTTCCCGCTGGCTGCTGCTGAAGAATCCTCCAATGAATCTGAGGTGAAAGTGTATGTTCAGTTCTGGCCTCTAAGTCCATTTCTTCAAGGAAACTGGAGGAAATAAAGAAAGAGACATACTTGGTCACAGATCTGCAAGAGGTTATAAAGTACATAAAAGAAGGCTGGCCCGAGAGCCGGGCAGCCTGGATGTCTTTAAGTGCTTACCAGCCAGAGAGGTCGCAGCTCACAGAGCTGGAGGGGTTGGTGCTGTTCCAAGACCGCATCATAATTCCTGTCAGCATGAGGAAGGAGATGTTAAACAGGATTCATGATGGCCACTTAGGCATTACAAAGTGCAGAGAAAGGGCGGCTACAGCTGTGTGGTGGCCTGGGATCAGCTCCCACATTGCAAATCACGTGTCTAAATGTGCCTTTTGCCGGCAACGCCGGCCTACTCAGAGAAGGGAGCCCTTAATTTCTACTCCACTGCCTGCGGGGCTGTGGCAGAAAATAGCTGCTGATTTGTGTGAACTGCACGGGAAAATGTTCCTTGTTGTGATTGACTACTATTCCAGGTATTTGGAAATTGCACCTCTGAATGATATCACAAGTTAAGCAGTTATCATTCGTCTGAAGAGCTTGTTCGCCCGGTGGGGCATTCCAATATAACTGGTGAGTGATAATGGTATGCAGTTCGTTTCTACAGAGTTCGGTGCTTTCAGCAGGGAGTATGATTTTGTACATTCCATGTCAAGTCCACATTATCCGCAGGCCAACGGAATGGCTGAAAGGGCAGTTCCAACAACAAAATTCATTCTAAAGCAATCTGAGCCATACCTAGACCTCTTGTCATACAGGGCGACGCCCATTCAAGCCACCAGGCTTAGCCCAGCACAGCTGATACGAGGACGCCAGATTCGCACCACTTTACCCTCAGTGGGTGTCTTCAAGCCGCCTGGCCCTGTTCCTCGGGACGAAGTCCTTAGGAGGCATGAAGATGCCAAAAAGGGTTATCGTTTCTTCTACGACAGGAGACATTCTGTCAGGCCCTTACAGGAACTGAATGCGGGGCAAACTGTCAGAATTAAACTGGATGATGAGAAGAAATGGAAGATGCCTGCTACGGTAGTTGGCCGCTCTCCAGAACCAAGGTCTTATACAGTCCTTACTGAGGGAGGGACGGTTACACGCCGTAACCAAAGACATCTTCAACCTGTACCTTAGAGTCTGGAACTGGATGCCTCAGTACCACCGCCGGTGGGATCACCTGTTCTAAGAGAGGTGCCTCCCCCCCAGCAAGATCACAGCGGGGATATATCTTTGCCTCCAGCAGACTCTTATTCACCATTTTCTGGATCAGAGGACAGTTCATGCAAAGTTACATCAAGCGGAAGAGTGGTGAAACTTCTGGCCCGATATAGGGACTGACTTTAGCTAGAACAGTGACCGGAAGTATGGGCAGAATAATCCCATGGTCACTGTGGACTAGGGTAGTCTACCCCGATGTCCAAGTCAGGATGTAATTTATGTGTTTATATTTTCTGAACCAATTTGTTTATATATTGTTTGAAAAATTTTTTTTGTTGTATACTCTGTTTGTATACCTTGTTATTTGTTATATTCAAATGTATGCTTCGCCTTTGAAAAAGGGGAAGATGTGATGAGAGCAGGATATGATGTCACTAGTTTGGGGGCAGGGCTTAGGTCCGGTAGTCTGTGTCGCAGTTAGTTAGTGGAATCAACCTGACTAGATGTATGTTTCTATGCTCTGTAATAAAATAGAGTTGTACCATCATTGCTGTGTCCTGCATATGTCCTGCATCTCATGACAGTGTTTATGTGTATGTGTAAGTTTGTATGTGACTGTGCGTGCATTTATGCATGTATGTGTGTGTGTGTATATGTGTATGTGACTGTGTGTGCATTTATGCATGTATGTGTGTGTGTATATGTGTATGTGACTGTGTGTGTATTTATGCATGTATGTGTGTGTGTATATGTGTATGTGACTGTGTGTGTATTTATGCATGTATGTGTGTGTGTGTATGTTTGTGGAACCAGCAAATTACATACCTTGTTACTACAGCATGGGGGGAGGGGGGTAAACAGTGTCACTATACAGCACCACTATATACAGTACGGGGGGGCTGGACCATGTAACAGACTACTGTTGTCACTTTATAAAGTACTGGGGCGGGTAGGGTCAGGCCATCTCACCGGCAGATAACAGACTGTGTCACTAACTCACTATATACAGTACTGGTGGGTTAAACAATGTCACTATATACAGTAATAGGGGGTCAGACCATCTCACAGACTGTGGGCACAGGGTACCTCCTTTTGCAGACATGTAATCTGATTCACATTTTTTTTCTGTGTTAAATGTTAAAAAAAAAAAAAAGATATGTATCAAATTCACTTTTTTTTGGTGGGGGCCCTTCTTAGATTCTTGCACCTGGGCCCTGTGGTTTCTAGTTATGCCTCTGGTGTGTCGGGTTAGTTTGCAAGCGAAAACAATTTACTTTCAACTTAATAATATGAGCGCAACCTGACGTGCACAAAAATCTTACTTCTAGTGCAATTAATGCTCAAGCGATAGCTTTAAATAGCGCTCCATTTGTAATCTTGCCCAAAATCATGTATAGTTAAACAACCTTGCTGTACAGTTTTATTAATTAGTCAGCCTGTTTTTCATTTAATTCAGAAAATTGCTTTTTGTCACTCTAATAAGAGAGACTGGAGTGCTCATTCAACATGCTGATCAGTAATTGGTTGATCAGTCTAGGAATGCTGTTTAAATGGTCACAGTAAAATAGATAAAACAAAAGAAACAGACTCAATGCTTTCAATGGAAAACTATCCATAGTTTGCTTACTAAAGGATTACTTTATATGTTTTAAAACTTTTATTTAGACTGTAATAATTCATTTCTGATGCATATATTTAAAGGGACAGTCAAGTCAAATTTAAACTTTCATGATTCAGATAGAACATGCAGTTTTAAACAACTTTCCAATTTACTTTAATTTAACAAAATGTGCACAGTCTTTTTATAGTTACACTTTTTGATTCCCCAGCACCTTCTGAGCATGTGCAAGAATTCACATAATATACATATATGCATTTGTGATTGGCTGTTTGCTGTCACATGATACAGGAGGAGTGGAAATAGACATAACTTTGAAATTGTCAGAAAAAAATCTACTATTCATTTGAAGCTCAGACTACGGGGCATATTTATCAAGCTCTAAAGACCGCTGCTCCATAACTCTGAGGGGGCGGACGGAAATAAACCCAATAGAATACGATCAGATTGATTGACACCCCCTGCTTACAGCCCCCTGATTGACAGCCCCTGCTAGTGATTGATTGACACCCCTGCTAGCGAATCTGCAGGGGATGGCATTGGACCAGCAGTTAACAAGAACTGCTGGTGCAATGATAATTGCCGACAGCGTATGATGTCTGCATTTATGGATGTGCGGCGGACATGATACGCTACTTTGTATCATGTCCGCTCGCACATTGATAAATAGGCCCCTAAGTGCTATTGCATTGTCTTTTTATCATGTCTCAATGCCATTGGTATTACATGATATAAAATGCACAATTATATCACAATTTACATATTTAAAATGAATTTAAAGGGATATTAAATACTAAATAAATGCTAGATAGAATGATGCATTCTATAAAAGATTAGTCTGAGAATAACACGTAGATGTAGTTTATAGAAGTTTGTAGAAGTTTACTAGCTGTTTAAATATTGACAAAATAAGTGTAAAGTTTAGAGTCTATCGGATAGATTACGAGTCTTGCGTTAGCCTTAAAAAGCAGCGTTGAGAGGTCCCAACGCTGCTTTTTAACACCCACTGATATTAGTCTTGAAATGACAGGCTCACCGCTCACTTTTTTGGCCAGACTCGAAAATACCGCAAATCTACTTACGTCAATTGCGTATCCTATATTTTCAATGGGACTTGCATAATGCCGGTATTATGAGTCTAACCAAAAGTGAGTGGTACAGCCTCTCCTGTCAAGACTGATACCGCATTTAAAAGTCAGTAGTTAAGAGTTTTATGGGCTAACGCTGTAGCATAAAACTCTTAACTAAAGTGCTAAAAAGTACACTAACACCCATAAACTACCTATTACCCCCTAAACAGAGCCCCCCCCCCCCTACATCGCAAACACTAAAAAATATTTTTTAACCCCTAATCTGCCGAACCGGACATCACCGCCACTATAAAAAATATATTAACCCCCTAAACCGCCACCCTCCTGCATTGCAAACACTAGTTAAATTATATTAACCCCTAATCTGCCGTCCCTAACATTGCCGACACTTACCTACGTTTATTAACCCCTAATCTGCCGCCCCAACGTCGTCGCAACTATATTAAATGTATTAACCCCTAAATCTAAGTCTAACCCTAACCCTAACACCCCCTAACTTAAATATAATTTAAATATATCTAAATAAAATTATTACAATTCACTAAATTATTCCTATTTAAAACTAAATACTTACCTATAAAATAAACCCTAAGCTAGCTACAATATAACTAATAGTTACATTGTATCTAGCTTAGGGTTTATTTTTATTTTACAGGCAACTTTGTATTTATTTTAACTAGGTAGAATAGTTATTAAATAGTTATTAACTATTTAATAGCTACCTAGTTAAAATAAATTCAAATTTACTTGTAAAATAAATCCTAACCTAAGTTACAATTACACCTAACACTACACTTAATTACCTAAACTAAATACAATTAAATACAATTTAAAACAATTATCTAAAGTACGAAAAAAACAAACACTAAATTACAGAAAATAATAAAATAATTACAAGTTTTTTAAACTAATTACACCTAAGCTAATCCCCGTAATAAAATAAAAAAGCCCCCCAAAATAATAAAAAGCCCTACCCTATACTAAATTATAAATAGCCCTTAAAAGGGCCTTTTGCGGGGCATTGCCCCAAAGTAATCAGCTCTTTTACCTGTAAAAAAAAAGTACAATACCTCCCCAACATTAAAACCAACCACCCACACACCCAACCCTACTCTAAAACCCACCCAATACCCCCTTAATAAAACCTAACACTAACCCCTTGAAGATCACCCTACTTTGAGACGTCTTCACCCAGCCGGGCAAAGTGGTCCTCCAGACGGGCAGAAGTCTTCATCCAGGCGGCATCTTCTATCTTCATCCATCCGGCAGCTCCATCTTCAAGACATCCGACGCGGAGCATCCTCTTCAAACGAAGTCCAACTGAAGAATGAAGGTTCCTTTAAATGACGTCATCCAAGATGGCGTCCCTTGAATTCCAATTGGCTGATAGAATTCTATCAGCCAATCAGAATTAAGGCAGAAAAAATCCTATTGGCTGATGCAATCAGCCAATAGGATTGAAGTTCAATCCTATTGGCTGATCCAATCAGCTAATAGGATTGAGCTTGCATTCTATTGGCTGATTTTTTCTACCTTAATTCGGATTGGCTGATAGAATTCTATCAGTCAATCAGAATTCAAGGGACGCCATCTTGGATGACGTCATTTAAAGGAACCTTCATTCTTCAGTTGGACTTCATTTGAAGAGGATGCTCCGCGTCGGATGTCTTGAAGATCGATCCGCTCCGTGACGGATGGATGAAGATAGAAGATGCTGCCTGGATGAAGACCTGCCCGTGTGGAGGACCTCTTCTTCCCGGCTTGGATGAAGACTTCTGCCCGTCTGGAGGACCACTTCGCCCGGCTTCGTTGAGGACTTCGGCCCGGTTTGGTGAAGACGTCTGAAGGTAGGGTGATCCTCAAGGGGTTAGTGTTAGGTTTTATTAAGGGGGTATTGGGTGGGTTTTAGAGTAGGGTTGCTTGTGTGGGTGATGGGTTTTAATGTTGGGGGGGTATTGTACTTTTTTTACAGGTAAAAGAGCTGATTACTTTGGGGCAATGCCCCGCAAAAGGCCCTTTTAAGGGCTATTTGTAATTTAGTATAGGGTAGGGCTTTTTATTAGGGTTGCACCAATACTGATACTAGTATCGGTATCGGTACCGATACCAAGTATTTGCATGAGTACTTGTACTCATGCAAATGCACCGATATTTAAACCGATACCTCCACTTCCTACCCATATGCTATCTCGTGGCGTTTTTTCAAACTGCATGTTCCCATTTCATTTTAAACTGGAGTGGAGACTAAACTAAAAAAAAAAAATGTTTACTACTGTTCTGCCAATACAAATTGCTGTTATTTGTATTATTGTAGGAGAGATCACTGTACCTCGTTCAGACAAACCCCTGAAGTACTGGGCAGTTAATAAACAGATTTCCAGCTCTGGCTATAATGGCCCAAAAATATCTTTCTGCCCCATGCAGTAGTGTGGAAAGTGAAAGACTGTTCAACTTAGAGTTGAACCTCCATACACATGTCAGATTGATGTTATATAACAGCCCTACAACCCAATTGTATCAGCCCTTTAAATGTAATATTTTATTGTAATATTTTTTATTTATAAACATGTTTAGTGAACTTTGTGACAAATAAAACTTATTATTTCATAATGTCTTTTGAATTACAGTCCTTTATAATTATTAAGAAGGAATCTTAAATAATTAGTCTGTATTGTGCTTGGTAAACTGTCACATGACAAAAAAAAGTATCGGAAATTGGTATCGGCGAGTATTTGAAAACAAGTATTGGTACTTGTACTCGGTCATAAAAAATGGTATCGGTGCAACCCTACTTTTTATTATTTTGGGGGGCTTTTAATTTTATTAGGGGGATTAGATTAGGTGTAATTAGTTTAAAAAACTTGTAATAATTTTATTATGTTCTGTAATTTAGTGGGGGGGGTGTTTCGTACTTTAGATAATTTTTTAAAATTGTATTTAATTGTATTTAGTTTAGGTAATTAATTTCATTATAGTGTAGTGTTAGGTGTAATTGTAACTTAGGTTAGGATTTATTTTACAGGTAAATTTGAATTTATTTTAACTAGGTAGCTATTAAATAGTTAATAACTATTCTACCTAGTTAAAATAAATACAAACTTGCCTGTAAAATAAAAATAAACCCTAAGCTAGCTACAATGTAACTATTAGTTATATTGTAGCTATCTTAGGGTTTATTTTATAGGTAACTATTTAGTTTTAAATAGAAATTATTTAGTTAATGATAGTAATATTTATTTAGATATATTTAAATTATATTTAAGTTAGGGGGTTAGGTTTAGGGTTAGACTTAGGTTTAGGGGTTAATACATTTAATATAGTAGCAGCGACGTTGGGGGCGGCAGATTAGGGGTTAATAAAGGTAGTAAGGTTGCGGCGACATTGGTGCGGAAGATTAGGGGTTAATAAATATAATGTAGGGTTCGACGATGTTGGGGGCAGCAGATTAGGGGTTAATAAGTATAATGTAAGTGGCGGCGGTGTCCGGAGCGGCAGATTAGGGGTTAATAATATTATGCAGGTGTCAGCGATGTCGGGGGTAGCGGATTAGGGGTTAATAAGTGTAAGATTAGGGGTGTTTAGACTCGGGGTTCATGTTAGGGTGTTTAGTGTAGACATAAAAGTATTTCCCCATAGGAATCAATGGGGCTGCGTTAAGAGCTGAACGCTGCTTTTTTGCAGGTGTTTGTTTTTTTTTTCAGCCGGCTCTCCCCCATTGATTCCTATGGGGAAATCGTGCACAAGCACGTTTTGCCAGCTCACCGCTACTGTAAGCAGCGCTGGTATTGAGGTGAGATGTGGAGCTAAATTTTGCTCTCCGCTCACTTTTCTGCGTAATACCAGCGTTGTCTGTAGGTGAGCGTTGAGGGAAAACTGCTCGTTAGCACCGCACCCCCGTTAACGCAAAACTCGTAATCTCGCCGTATAAAACAATGGGAGCTGCCATGTTGTAACTGTGTAGCCAATGGTTGTGAAGAATATAACAGTGTTCTGCACTTCCACTTCTAACAGGAACTGAAAACCTCACTATTTCAGAATGGAATTATAGGAAAAGGGGTCAAAATAAATAATGAACAAATTTATTGCACTTTTTTATATATGCAATGTAGCATTTTATTTAGCATTTCAAAGTGTTTAATGTCCCTTTCAGGTTGTATGTTTTTAATTAATTAACTACTTAATTAATCAATGCATTCATTCATTCATCCATTCATTTTATTTATTATAACAGTTTGCCATGAACAGTTAATGTGCACACTTGGGAATATTCACAGCTATAAATATATGCACTTATTTAGTTTCATATAGCTATGCCAATGCCTAATCCTCTTGTTTATTATCTGAAAGTTAAAATTCAATTTGTGTCTTTACAGAGGGAATAATTTGTCTTGTCTTACATTTTCAGTCAGTTACTGTGACTAGAATGTCTCCTTTGGTGCTACCCAAACTCTAGTTATGTCAGCCCTTGCCCTGAGAGTCTCCGGTTTTCTGGAACTCTGCCAGTGCTGTCATTCAGTCACAGACAGTATCCCTGTCAGCACACTCTCCAGAGAGCCGTCACAACACTGTCAAACCTGGCGCCTTAACAGCACTGAGAGCTTGCTGCAGACATGGCTTAGTCCGAGCACTGTAAAGGTGTACCTCACATACTCACAGTTTAAAATTTTAAAGGGACAGATTCACAATAAAACTGATCTCTCTCTCTCTCTCTCTCTCTCTCTCTCTCTCTCTATATATATATATATATATATATATATATATATATATATATATATATATATAGAGAGAGAGAGAGAGAGAGAGAGAGAGAGAGAGAGAAAGACAGAGAGAGAGAGAGAGAGAGAGAGGAGAGAGAGAAGAAGAGAAAGAGAGAGGAGAGAGGAGAGAGAACAAGAGGAGAGAGAGGAGAGAGAGAGAAAGAGGGAGAGAAAGAGAGAGGGGGAGAGAGAGGAGAGAAAGAGAGAGGAGAAAGAGAGAGAGAGAAATAGAGAGAGGTGAGAAATAGGGAGGAGAGAGAGAGGAGAGGAGAAGAGAAAGAGAGACAAGAGAGAGAGAGAGAAAGAGAGAAAGAGAGAGAGAGAGAGAGAGAGAGAGGAGAAAGAGAGAGAGAGAAATAGAGAGAGGTGAGAAATAGGGAGGAGAGAGAGAGGAGAGGAGAAGAGAAAGAGAGAGGAGAAAGAGAGAGAGAAATAGAGAGAGGAGATAAAGAGAGAAAGAGAGAGAGAGAGAGAGAGAGAGAGAGAGAGAGGAGAGAAAGAGAGAGGAGAAAGAGAGAGAGAAATAGAGAGAGGAGATAAAGAGCGGAGAGAGAGAAGAGAAAGAGAGAGGAGAGAGAGAAGAGAAAGAGAGAGAGAGGAGAGAACAAGAGGGGAGAGAGAGAGAGAGGAGAGAAAGAGAGAGAGAGAAATAGAGAGAGGAGAGAAAGAGGGAGGAGAGAGAGAGGAGAGGAGAAGAGAAAGAGAGAAGAGAGAGAGAGAGAGAGAGAGAGAGAGAGAGGAGAGAGAGAGGGGAGAGAAAGAGAGAGGGGGAAGAGAGAGAGAAATAGAGAGAGGAGAGAAAGAGGGAGGAGAGAGAGAAGAGAGGGAAGAGAAAGAGGAGAGAGAGAGAAGAGAGAGATAGAGGAGAGAAAGAGCGGGGGGAGGAGAGAGAGGAGAGATAGAGATAGAGAGAGGAGAAAGAGAGAGAGAGGAGAGAGAAAGAGAGAGGAGAGAGAGAAGAGAGAGAGAGAGAGAGAGAGAGAGAGGAGAGAAAGAGAGAGGAGAGAGAGAGGAGAGAAAGAGAGAGGAGAGAGAGAGGAGAAAGAGAGAGAGAGGAGAGAAAGAGGAGAGAGAGAGAAGAGAAAGAGAGAGGAGAGAGAGAAGAGAAAGAGAGAGGAGAGAGGGAAGAGAAAGAGAGAGAGAGAGGAGAAAGAGAAGAGAAAGAGAGCAGAGAGATAGAAGAGAAAGAGATAGAGAGGAGAGAAAGAAAGGGGAGAGGGAGATAGGGGGTAGGAGAGAAAGAGAGAGAGAGAGAGAGAGAGAGAGGAGAGAAAGAGAGAGGACAAAAAGAGAGAGATAAATAGAGAGAGGAGAGAAAGAGGGAGGAGAGAGAGAGGAGAGAGAGGAGAGAGAGAAGAGAAAGTGAGAAAGAGAAGAGAGAGAGAGAGGAGAAAGAAAGAGAGAGAGAGAGAGAGAGAGAGAGAGGAGATAGTGAGAAAGAGAAGAGAGAGAGGAGAAAGAAAGAGAGAGAGAGAGAGAGAGGAGATAGAGAGAAAGAAGAGAGAGAGAAGAGAAATAGAGAGGAGAGAGAGAGAAGAGAAAGAGACAGGAGAGAGAAGAGAAAGAGAGAGGAGAGAGAGTAAGATAGAGAGAGAGAGAGAGAGAGAGAGAGAGAGAGAGGGAGGAGAGAAAGACAGACGTTTTGGGGTCGATTTATTATTGTGTGGACTGACATTGATAAATACCGACAGCACACACAGTCGGCATTTATAATTTCTGGTGAAATGCTTGTGCAATACCGCCCTCTGCAGGGAGTGTCAATCAACCCGATCGTATCTGATCGGGCTGATTGCTGTCCGCCTGCCTCAGAGGTGGCGGACAACTTAAGGAGCAGCAGACTTAAGACCGCTGCTTCTTAACTCCTGTTTCCGGCGAGCCATGCATTAGGGGTCACACGGGGCTTTATAAATCGGCCGCTATGTTCAAACCAGTGCGTTTAAATCAACTATTCTAGTCAATCAGGAATCTCTTTAGATATTCCCATGTGGCAAATGATTTACAAAAAAACAAGTGAAAAACTAAATATATTTACTTCCTTTTAAACAAACAATATCATAAAATTGCTCGCTCAGTTGTTTACTAGTACGTTATTAAACAGAGTAAAATCACACAAATGCACATATTTAGGTGTAGATTAAAATAGAGAAACAGTTAAGATTGTGTTTGCCATAAACTAAATCCAGCCTGCGGATATAATCTGTGACTCATGTATCATTAAATTAGAAGCACTTGTTACTCCCTATATTGTGAAGCATCCTGTGACTTCCACAACCTTAACACCCTACACTACACCACAGCTGCAGTTACCTTTCAAAACTCCCCAGCAAATAAACTCTAACTGTAACTTTTTCTCACCCCATTCTCACTAACTGCAATAAACCCTGGCCACCTAGTACTGTAGCACCTTTCTTACACTCCCTACTTAACATTATACAACACACCAGTGCAACCTTCTAGCATTCACAGCCGCCCATCATGACTCCCCTTCATAGCCCCCTATAACCCATGTGATCTCCCAATAAGGAAAAATTGGATTGCTCATTAGCCAATCAGGATTACTTGATCTTTATCTTCTATAAAAATGAGAGACAGTGGACAACACCCAGACATTCTGTGAGTGAAACTTGCTGTTGTTGTGGCTGGAAGAGGTTAAAACTTAGGGGTAGATTTATCAAGCAGCATAAGGCCGCTGCTTATTAACTCAACTGCCACCTTTGAGGTGGCAGACAGCAATCATCCCGATCAGATACGGGGGGCGACATTGCACAAGCATTTAACCAGAAATGCTAATGCATGTTAAATGCCGACAGCGTATGCTGTCAGCATTTAGCGATGTAGGGCGGACATAATTCGCCACAGCGAATCATGTCCACCCCCCGCTTGATAATAGATTGTTTTTTTCTTTAATTTAAAAAATGAGATCTATTTGGTGCTAGGACCCTCTAGGGACACTGAACCCACATTTTGTCTTTCATGATTCAGATAGAGCATGCAATTTTAAGCAACTTTCTAATTTACTCCTATTATTGATTTTTCTTCGTTCTCTTGCTATCTTTATTTTAAAAGCAGGAATATAAATCTTAGCAGCCAGCCCATTTTAGGTTCAGCACCATGGATAACCATTGCTTATTGGAGGCTTACATTTACCCACCAATAAGCAAGCATAACCCAGGTTCTCAACCAAAAATGGGCTGGCTCCTATGCATCACATTTCTGCTTTTTAAATAAAGATAGCAAGAAAACAAAGAAAAATTGATAAAAGGAGTAGATTAGAAAGTTGCTTAAAATTGCAAGCTCTATCTGAATCATAAAAGAAAAAAACGGTGTTTAGTGTCCCTTTAAGTGTTAGTGGGGTTGACTATCAGTGTTTAGATTATTGTAGTTAAAGGGACACTCAGGTTAAATTACATTTTCATGATACATATATATATATTTTCAGATACAGCATGTAATTTTAAACAACTTTCCAATTTACTTCCATTAAAAAAAAATGTGCACAGTCTGTTATATTTACACTTTTGAGTCACCAGATCCTCCTGAGCATGTGCAAGAATTCACAGACTATACGTATATGCATTTGTGATTGGCTGATTGCTATCACATGGTACAAGGGGAGTGGAAATATACATAACTTTGAAATTTGTTATAAAAAAAACTACTACTCATTTGAAGTTCAGACTAAGTGCTATTGCATTGTCTTGCCATCTTGCATTTGTTGATTATGCAAATCTAATGTGTTGACTGGTCCTTTAAGGAAATCTAGTACAGAAGGGGTTAATGAGGTAGGGGGGTTGGAGATGAGGGAGCTAGGGGGATATACAAGGTTAAGAAGATCCAGTACATGAAGGAGTTATGTGCTGGCTGTATAGAAACAGAGTTTATGGCCCCTATTTAACAAAGGTCTGTCAGACCTGATAAGACATTGTGGATCAGGTCCGACAGACCTCGCTGAATGCGGAGAGCAATACGCTCCCCATATTCAGCATTGCACCAGCAGCTCCAAATCGGCCGCCAGCAGGGGGTGTCAATCAACCAGATCGTACTCGATCGGGTCGAATTGTGGTGATGTCTTTCCGCCTGCTCAGAGCGACAGGTTATGAAGCAGCGTTCTTTAGATCGCTGCTCGATAACTTGTGTTTCTGGCGAGTCTGAAGGCTCGCCAGAAACACGGGCCCTCAAGTTCCATCAAGAGCTTGATTAATGGGCCCCTATGTGATTGGGTGAGTCCGAGAATAATTAGAATGAAACCACAAATTGTAACAGAGTTTAACATTTTAAAAAACTTTCTAATTTATTTATATTATCAATTTTTGTTTTGTAACTTTTGTTGAGTGCTTGAAGGGGACCAGGAGGTAAGGGACTAATTGGAATGCAGGTCTTGCAGTTAGGGTTTAGGTGCTGGGTGGTCGCTATGGGAGGGAGCTAATTGTGATGTGAGGCTTTTGAGAGTGCACCTTGTGTTTAACTAGAACTATAAGGTAATAAGGTAGGGCTAAATTGTGTTTAGGGAAAGCTATTGCAGTGAGAGTTCAGTTTCTGGGATTCTAGAAGCAGTGCATTTCAGTTACTGAGATTTGGTGCAATCACAGTGAGACTTATGGGGGCAGATTTAACATCTGTCGGATGGACATGATACACTACAGCGATCATGTCCGCCCGACATCGCTGAATGCCGACAGCATATGCTGTCGGCATTTAACATTGCACAAACAGTTCTGGTGAACTGCTTGTGCAATGCCGCTCCCTGCAGACTCGCGGCCAATCGGCTGCAAGCAGGGGGTGTCAATCAAACCGATCATATTTGATCGGGCTGATTGATGTCCGCAGTCTCAAGACCGCTGCTTCTTAACTGCTGTTACCAGCTCTTGATAATTTGGCCCCTTAGGGGCCTATCTATCAAGCTTCGAATGGTGCTTGATGGCCCGTATTTCTGGCGAGTCTTCAGACTCGCCAGAAACAGCAGTTATGAAGCAGAGGTCACAAAGACCGCTGCTCCATAACCTGTCCACCTGCTCTGAGCAGGCGGACAGACATCACCGGAATTCAACCCGATCGAGTACGATTGGGTTGATTGACACCCCCCTGCTGGCGGCCGATTGGCCGCGAGTCTGCAGGGGGCGGCTTTTGCACCAGCAGCTCTTGTGAGCTGCTGGTGCAATGCTGAATTCGGAGAGCGTATTGCTCTCTGTATTCAGCGAGGTCTGGCAGACCTGATCCGCACTGTCGGATCAGGTCCACCAGACTTTGATAACTATAGACCTTAGTGTTAACTGTGTTTAACTTAGACCCTGATTGTAAAAAATTTGCTGGTCGAGATGTGGTTTTCCCCACTAACACTCACAAGGGCAGCCCTCATGGAAGTGTGTTTTAGAACTTAAATATTACGCTTAATACAAATCAAATGACGCTGTTTTCAGTGCACTGTACCTATAATGTTTGTATGTATAGGTTTTCCTTTCAGAATAATTAGTGTTTTGAGTATATTGGTGAAAACGGGCCACTTTTAACAAAACTGTAGTGCGAAAATGTTTTAAGAATTACGCTGGGATATGAGAGAAAATTTCATATACGCCCATGTTCAACCCATTTTACAAAAAAACAATTACGCTTTGTATTTTGTACTTTTAAGTATCAATTTCTTGTTTTTTTTACACATCCATTGTACTTAAATTACAATTTACGCCGTGCATAGTTAATATGATTTATTCCTGTGTAATTTACCTACAAATAATACCTTTTTTATAAAATACGTTTTCTGGTGAACAATTTTGTTACAAATTTTGATGCACCTTAACAATACAATTTTTTCACACGTATTTTTGGGTCAATGGTTCAGTTATTCATTTTTTAAAGATTTTTAAATTATGAATTTTATTGTACACTTTTGCAATTTATGCATCTCCTTCCCATACACAAATGCCATATACCTCCCTTAGCGAGACATCCTGGGCACGATCTGATATACGGCGTAGTTTTCGGCGCAAGCGAGGGACCCCGCGCTGCCCGTAATTTCACCTCGCACATCGGTGTATTACATATACCCCGTCGGCAGTTCCTAAAGTGCCGTAAGTCGGATAAACTAGCTATGTCCAGAAATGAGCGTAACTACAAATTTCTGGAGTCGCTGGTGACTTACGGCACTTTAGAAACTGCCGGCGCCTAAGAAAACTAACTAAAATTTTGAATCTCCCGTAACTGTCTAACACACCTCCTAAAAATAAGCCCGACACGTATACCCCTATATCCGCAATCCCCCCTCTCACTCCTAACAATAAATGTATTAACCCCTAAACCGCCATAGCCCACACTGCAAGAAATAAGTAAATTATTAACCCCTAAACCGCCATAGCCCACACCGCAATAAACCTATTCTATTATTAACCCCTTAACCGCCATAGCCCTATGCCTATTAAATCTATTAACCCCTAATCTGCCGCCGCCAACGTCGACGCCACTATCATAAAGTTATTAACCCCTAAACCTAACCCTAACACCCCCCTAATTTAATTATTATTTAAATAAATCTAAATAATATTACTATTATTAACTAAAGTATTCCTATTTAAAACTAATTACTTACCTGTAAAATAAACCCTCTGATAGCTACAATATAATTAATAATTACATTGTAGCTAATTTAGGATTTATTTTTATTTTACAGGCAACTTTGTATTTATTTTAACTAGGTACAATAGCTATTAAATAGTTAATAACTATTTAATAGCTACCTAGTTAAAATAATTACAAAATTACCTGTAAAATAAATCCAAACCTAAGTTACAAATACACCTAACACTACACTATCATTAAATTAATTAAATTAATTAACTACAATTAGCTAAAATTAAATACTAAAATAAACTAAAGTACAAAAAAACAAAACACTAAATTACAGAAATTTTTTTTTTACAAGAAGTTTAAACTAATTACACCTAATCTAAGCCCCCTAATAAAATAAAAAGCCCCCCAAAATAATAAAATGCCCTACCCTAAACTAAATTACAAATAGCCCTTAAAAGGGCCTTTTGCGGGCATTGCCCAAAAGTAATCAGCTCTTTTACCTCTAAAAAAAAATTACAATACCCCCCAACATTACAACCCACCACCCACACACCCCTACTCTAAAACCCACCCAATCCCCCCTTAAAAAAACCTAACACTACAACATTGAAGATCACCCTACCTTGAGCCGTCTTCACCCAGCCGGGCACAAGTGGTCATCCGATCCGGCCAGAAGTCTTCATCCGATGGGGCAGAAGAGGACATCCAGACCAGCAGAAGTCTTCATCCTATCTGGGCAGAAGAGGACATCCGGACCGGCAGACGTCTTCATCCAAGCGGCATCTTCTATCTTCATCCATCCGACGAGGAGCGGCTCCATCTTGAAGACATCCGGCACGGAGCATCCTTCCAGCACGACGGACTAACAACGAATGGCGTCCCTCGAATTCCGATTGGCTGATAGGATTCTATCAGCCAATCGGAATTAAGGTAGGAAAAATCTGATTGGTTGATTTAATCAGCCAATCGGAATGAAGTTCAATCCGATTGGCTGATTGGATCAGCCAATAGAATTGACCTCGCATTCTATTGGTTAATCCAATCAGCCAATCAGATTGAATTTAAATCCAATTGGCTGATTAAATCAACCAATCAGATTTTTCCTACCTTAATTCCGATTGGCTGATAGAATCCTATCAGCCAATCGGAATTCGAGGGACGCCATCTTGGATGACGTCATTTAAAGGAACCGTCATTCCTTTAAATGACGTCGTGCTGGAAGGATGCTCCGCGTTGGATGTCTTCAAGATGGAGACGCTCCTCGTCAGATGGAAGAAGATAGAAGATGCCGTTTGGATGAAGCCTTCTACCGGTCCAGATGTCCTCTTCTGCCCGGATAGGATGAAGACTTCTGCCGGTCTGGATGTCCTCTTCTGCCCCATCGGATGAAGACTTCTGGCTGGATCGGATGACCACTTGTGCCCGGCTGGATGATGACGGCTCAAGGTAGGGTGATCTTCAATGGGGTATTGGGTGGGTTTTAGAGTAGGGGTGTGTGGGTTGTAATGTTGAAGGGTATTGTAATTTCTTTTTACAGGTAAAAGAGCTGATTACTTTGGGGCAATGCCCCGCAAAAGGCCCTTTTAAGGGCTATTTGTAATTTAGTATAGGGTAGGGAATTTTATTATTTTGGGGGGCTTTTTTATTTTATTAGGGGGCTTAGATTAGGTGTAATTAGTTTAAACTTCTTGTAATTTTTTTTATTTTCTGTAATTTAGTGTTTGTTTTTTTGTACTATAGTTTATTTAATTTAATGGTATTTAATTTTAGCTAATTGTAGTTCATTTATTTAATTAATTGAATGATAGTGTAGTGTTAGGTGTATTTGTAACTTAGGTTAGGTTTTATTTTACAGGTATATTTGTAATTATTTTAACTAGGTAGCTATTAAATAGTTATTAACTATTTAATAGCTATTGTACCTTAGTTAAAATCAATACAAAGTTGCCTGTAAAATAAAAATAAATCCTAAAATAGCTACAATGTAATTATTATTAATTATATTGTAGCTATCTTAGGGTTTATTTTATAGGTAAGTATTTAGTTTTAAATAGGAATACTTTAGTTAATAATAGTAATATTATTTAGATTTTTTTAAATAATAATTAAGTTAGGGGGGTGTTAGGGTTAGGGTTAGGTTTAGGGGTTAATCACTTTATTATAGTCGTGGCGACGTTGGCGGCGGCAGATTAGGGGTTAATACATTTAATAGGCTATGTGGGCTATGGCGGTTTAGGGGTTGATAATAGAATGGGTTTATTGCGGTGTGGGCTATGGCGGTTTAGGGGTTAATACACTTTATTAGTTTTTGCTGTGGGGGATTGTGGTTGATAGGTAGATAGACATTGCGCATGCGTTAGGTGTTTTTTTTTTGCAGGCATTTTAGGGAGTTACGGTGATCCCATACTCAGCGCAAGGCCTGCTATGGCTGCATTTTATGGCGAGGTGAAAATGGAGTAAGATTTCTCCATTTTCGCCACGTAAGGAATTGCGCTGGATATTGGATACCGATTTACGACGCAGTCCCATGTTAGCCTATGGGAGTAAAAATTGCGAGCGACGGGTTAAATATACGTGCCGCATTTATATGCGGCGCTGTATATTGGATACCAAACCCGCGCAAAAACCAGTGTTGACGGCTTTTGCGGGCGACGCTGCATATCGGATGGGGCCCCCTGTTTTTAGGGTAAAAAGTAGCTTTATAGAACTCCACCAGGGAAATAGAAGGGCTGGCAAGCATCCTTATAGCATCTTGCCAGCCCAGTTATCTTTTTAGAATCGGGGGGGGTTACTGAGATTTAGTGCAAAATAAGTTAATGCAGTGGAAATATCATCATGAGAGTTTAGACGCTAGTAAAGTTGTAAAGATAAAGAGGCCGATTTATCAAAGGTCTGTCGGACCTTATCCGACAGTGCGGATCAGGTCCGACAGACCTCGCTGAATGCGGAGAGCAATACGCTCTCCATATTCAGCATTGCACCAGCAGCTCTTGTGAACTGCTGGTGCAGCGCCGCCCCCTGCAGATTCGCGATTCACAGCCAATCGGCTGCCAGCAAGGAGTTGTCAATTAACCCAAACGTACTCGATCGGGTTGAATTGTGGCGATCTCTGTCCACCTGCTCAGAGCAGGCGGACAGGGTTATGGAGCAGCGGTCGCCAGAAACACTAAATGGGCCTTAAAGTGTTAGTGATAGCACTGTTACTCATATCACGTATGTACCAGTACTAAGTACTTAAAGGGACACTCAAGTCTAAATACACTTTTATGAATCAGAAAGAACATGCAGTTTTAAGACACTTTCCATTATCAAATTTTGCACAGTTGTTTTATATTCACACTTTCTGGGGAACAAGATCCTACTGGGCATGGGCACAAGCTCACAGGTATACGTATACTAGTCTGTGATTGGCTGATGTCTGTCACATGATACAGGGGGATGAAAAATGTGAGAAAAAACAAAATTTGTCAAAACGTATTAATTATGCAATTCGACTGTATTGAGTGGTCCTTTAAAGGAGTTTATCTTAGTGGCTGCTGTCAAACACAACAGTATAAGTGATCATAACATAGAAGTCATTACAGATAGACAAAAGCAATTAGCTTCCCATCACAAAAATCATATCTCCTTGATCTAAAGCAAACATAAGAACAAGTGCACTCACAGGGGCCGATTTATCAATGTCTGTCTGACATGATACGCTGTAGCTTGTGCAATGCCGCCCCCTGCAGATTTGCGTACAATCGGCCACTAGCAGGGGGTGTCAATCAGCCCAATTGTATAAGATCAGGCGGATTGCAGACTGCAGCCTCAGAGGCGGTAGACCAGTGAAGGAGTAGCGGTCTTAAGAAGGCTTGCGCGGAAACAGGGGCCATTTGGCCTTGATAAATCGGCCCCACAGCATTCCTTATACCAGCAGCAATTTTGCAGGTACTTAAAGGGACATGACACCCAAAATTTTTCTTTCATAATGATTTCAAAACAATTTTAAACAACTTTCCAATTTACTTCTATTATTTAATTTGCTTCCTTCTCTTGTTATCCTTTGCTGAAAGGTTTATCTAGGTAAGCTCAGAAACAGCAAATAACCTAGGTTCTAGCTGCTGATTGGTGGCTGCATATATATACCGCTTGTCATTGGCTCACTTATGTGTTCAGTTAGAAACCAGTAGTGCATTGCTGCTCCTTCAATAAATGATACCAAGAGAATGAAACAAATTAGCTACTAGAAGTAAATTAGAAAGTTGTTTAAAATTGTATTCTCTACCTGAATCATGAAAGAAAATTGTTGGGTTTCATGTCCTTTTAAGGAATATAAAACTGTATGAGATTCTAATATAAAATGTTTTAATAATGTGTAGTAAAAAAAACTTGGCAATATACTTTAATAATTTTTTTTTTTTTTTTGGTTTTAAATAGGTTTTTATTGAAAAATTTTCAAATTACAAAACAGCAATGCAAAACATTGATATAACAGTAAAGAAAAAATACAAGACATGTTTGGCAGTCAGATAATAACAGTGTATCAAATTACATATTTTACAAGGTCTATGTTTGATGTATGACTAGAGTTAGTATATTCTTCCCAGATCAACCTTATCAAGTGGTAGGCTTCTAATTGATGTAATAAAAAATAATGGTATTTTTCGAGAGATTTTGCCAGCGTTACTGAAGAGACCCAGTCTTCTATTGAGGGTATAATCGTGTTCTTCCAAAACCTAGGTATTAGCTGTCTGGCGCAATTTAACATTAAGGTAAGTAACTTGGATCTAAGTCTACATGTCAATTTGATAGGTTTACCAAACAGGCATGTTAGTGGGTCATCAGGAATTTCAAAATGTAACACCTTGGTAACTTCTGTTATAATAAGTTTCCAATAGTGATTAATCATAGGGCACGTCCACCATATATGATATGCTGTGCCTATTTGTCCACACCCTCTCCAACAGATATTTGTTGACTTTAGGAAAATCTGTGCTAATCTGTGTGGGGTATAGTACCATCTACTTAATATTTTCATGTTTAGTTCTTTAAAACTTATAGAAGAAGCCGAAGATGACATTTGTGCAATAATTTTCAACCAGTCCTTTTCTACAATTTATATTCCCATTTCTTCCTCCCATTTTTGGGTATATGATGGCAAGTTATGTGAATGGTATTGTAAGATAAATTGATATGATTTGGATAGATTACCTCTAATATCATCTTTTTGGTAGCATAAATTATCAAAAGGTGTTAGGTTTTTATTTATCTTACTCTTTTCAGGGTGTATTGTGATGAGGTGGCTTAATTGGAGATATTTGAACCAAGGGACAAAATGGGGTATACCTGCTTCTTGCAGTTCCGTTTTTGGGCATAGTTTACCTTCAGATAGGACTTTGTAATTTATCCTGGCCACAAGTCTGTCGGGGAAGAAAGATTTTGTTGGTTAAGATTGAGGTTAATGGGGATGGAATAGTAGATATGGTTGGAATTTTTCTTATCAACTTTTCCCAGATTCTAAGGGTTTCGTTAGTTGTGCTAGGTGTTTTTGTGGTTTAATATTAGACCAGCACAAACTTCCAAGGTTATAGGATTTAGACAAGTGGTGTTCTAGCCCAACCCATTCCTTATCCTCCCCATGTTTACACCAATTGATGATCCTAACTAGATGAGTAGCATATCTGTAATACTCCAGATTGGGTACTCCCAGGCCCCCTCTGTCTTTTGACATATACATGGTTTTCATGGATATTCTAGCCATATGTCTGGCCCATATGTAAGTGTTGACTGTTTTCTGTAAGGACTGTAGGTAGTTATCAGGTAGTGGGATAGGTAATGCTTGGAAAATATATAAAATCTTTGGAAGTATTGTCATTTTGATCTAATTGATACGCCCCAGCCATGACAATGGTTTTTGTTCCCAGCTCATTATATCTTGCTTGATGTTCTGTAGTAGTGGGGTATAATTTAGTGAATATAACATGTCTTTATTTCCAGAAAGCTGTATGCCCAGATATTTGATAGATTTGGGTTGATGTTGATATCTGAATTTCTGTTGTATGTTGTTTCTGACTGTGTCTGAGTTATATAAACTGAGAAATTCAGATTTTGTGGTGTTAATCTTAAAATAAGATACTGCACTGTATTTAGAGAATTCCAAAGCTAGGGCAGCTAATGATGTTTCAGGGGAGGTTAGAGTAAGCATGATATCATCGGCATATAATGCCATTTTGTATTGTGTTTGTTCTATCATGATGCCTTTTATCTTTGGGTTGTTTCTTATATTTGTAGCTAATGCTTCCATGGCCAGGACAAATAACAGTGGGGAAAGCGGGCATCCTTGCCTTGTTCCATTTTTGATTCTTATGGGGGCTGAAAGGTAGTTATTTAAGTGTATTCTAGCCGTGGGGGATTGGTATAATGCAAATATTGTTTCAATCAATAATTTCCCGAATCCAAATTTATATAAGGTAGCTCTTAAAAAGTGCCAATAGATTCTATCAAAGGCCTTCTCTGCATCAATTGATAGAAAAATTGTGGGAAGTTTTTGCTGGTTAACATAATCTAAAAGGTTAATTATTTTTATGGTGTTGTCTCTGGCTTCGTGACATGGGGTGAACCCAGATTGGTTGGTGTGAATTAATGACGGTCTAATCTTTTGCTGTAGTAAAACCTAACAAAATAAACTAAGCAACCAAGTATTCTGCAAACATTCGCAGTATAAACAATAAAAACAGATTGAATACATAAACAAAACCCGTAAAATTTTACAATCATCAACTTAGGGAGGGAACACAAAACGGGACCTATGATATACGGTCTATAATATATTCAGAATAGGTCACATAAGCTGGCAATCATCATATTAAGCACATATTAATTCTCTACTATTTAGTAAAAAATAGTTATGTGTCCTTGGCTGTTCTTTGTCCTTAGTCAACGAGGAAAAAGCTATTAAAGGGATTCAGCTTCAGAGTCAGAGTTCTCCTGAGAACAGGATGAATGCGGGGACCTTGTGATCCAAGAGATTTCAGATCCAGGGGTAGGATTCGTAAAAGGCAGTTTTTTCTTTTTAGGTGGAACCTTGTTCCAAATGTTTTGCTTCTTGTTGGTGGAGGGCTTGGGTTGTATGACTTGTAGATCAGAAGTATCCGGCGGATCCAGGTCTAGCAGTTTGCAAAATTGTTTTTTCCATAGGATTGTTGCATGTTACTCTTCTATTATCCTTAATGACCAGTAGGTGAAAAGGAAATCCCAACCTATATGGTATTCTTTTATTTCGTAATAGCATAGTTAGGGGAGACAGTTCCTTTCGTCTTTGCAAAGTCCTGGTCGCCAAGTCAGCGTAAAATTGTAATACAACCCCTCTAAATTTTACAGGTTGCTTCTTTCAAGATGCCGCCATGAGGTTTTCTTTTTCTAGAAAATTTTTGAACTTGATAATGATGTCCCGTGGGGGAGCTGTGTCGGGCGGCTTCGGTCGCAAAGCTCTGTGGGCTCTGACCCATTGGATATGTGTAGCATAAGGACTGTCCAGCAAGTGTATAAAGAGTGAGGGGAGATAGGTAGGTAAATCCTTAGGCAACACAGTTTCCAGCACTCCTCTTATTCTAACATTCTTCCTTCGTCCCCTATTCTACAAATCCTCTAATTTATCTTGTAGAGTAGTGATTAATTTATTCTGTTGGTCCATGGTCTCTTGTATCGATGTAAGTTCTTCTCTGACAATATCTCTATTGTCCTCTAGAGCTTCAACCCTAAATCCCATGGTATGAATATCCTGTTTTGGATCCATATGCTCCTCTCTTATGCATGATCTCACAATGTTAGCTATTTCTTGTGTGGAGGCCAAAGAGGATAAAATGTGCGTGGGGATCTGAGTTTGAACTTCTTTGGTGTGGGGATCTTGTGAGGCAGTGAGTTGTTTTGAAGTCTTACCAGCAGGGCTGGTTTGTTCCAGTGTTTTCTGTTCTGAAGGGCTAAAATAAGATGTAACCATCTGACCCTTAGCTGACATAGTGCGGGGTCCTTTTACTGTTTTAATATTCTTTTTAGTAGCCATTATAAAGTTGTAGCTTGGTATAGTGTTATTAAATGTAAAGGTTTGATATATGGGCAGACCCTTTAAGGCAATACGTTTCAAATGGCCAATTTCAATAAGTGCCTTTTAACTGAATACAGTAGGTGTACTACTGATGTAGTTATAATGTCCTGCGTCACAGCTGGTAATAAAGATATACAATTGCCCGCACACTTAGTGGTTATAATCCGTATCAACTTTTCCCTTGGAGATAGGGTTTTCCTCCAGGCAGCAAAATCTGTCTGACATTTAGTGATAGGATTTTATATGTAGCCTCCTGATAAATTGTCTGCAGCATAACATGAAAGAACTGTTGCTAGGGTAGGTTGTGTTGAGCCTCCTATCTCATATTCTGTTTGTGTTAAGTCATAATTAAAGCTATGCTGTTAGTTGGTAGGAAGCAATTACAAGGCTTACCCAGGCTGTATAGGTTATTCACTTTATTGTAGATCGATCCGTTTCTGGATAAATTACATGCTGCGTCACACTTTAAGCAGCCCGGTCACTTCTTCTACCTCCTGTTCTCCAACAGTAGTGCTTACATATTCCAGGCTGTTCAGAGCGATATCGTTAGACTCCTGAGGTTATCAGCAGCGCATATCAATAGAGCAAGATGCCTGATGATAAGTTTTATAGACCTATTTTTCAATTTTGAACGGTCCCTGTTGTGGAGCTCTGTGCTTAAGCAGCCATCTTAGCTGCGGCCAAGCTCCGCCCCCCTACTTTAATCATTTATTTTGTCACCTTTCCGTGTAGTTTAACTCTAAAATATTTTTTTTTCTAAATTCCACTTTCTACAATGAAATGGGTGTTTCAGTGCTTTAACTTGTTTTGTCCCTTATCTATCTCTCCTTCTGAGGGTGATAAGGGACACATAAAAAAAGTGAATAAAAAAATAAGGTTGTGTGTAAGATAGGATTGAAGATAATGATCAAACAGGGATTTCACACAGCCTGGCTTCCACAGTTTCTTTCATTGCCTGTTTTTTTTTTGTTTTTTTTTTTCAAAAGAGCTTTATTGAAGAAATAAACAAGATACACAAGCTTCAATAGACAATAATACAAACTGTTAAAGTCACAACAAGGCCATCAGACACAACAATCATGAGCTCTCAGGTCCATGAGCCTTGACAATAATAATATAAAGTGACATATTATTTTTCCTGATCACCTTTACCTTGAAGCCAACAGTACATACATAGCTCTACTACACATTTTCTTCTTTTCTCTATTCCTGAATCATGAAATATGTCCTTAAATAGGAGCACATTATATAAAGAACATACAATTTAGATTCAGATCTAAGGTTAAAACATAAGAATTGGGATTATAACTCAGTGTAGAGATAATGATCCAAACCTCTAGGTCCACGTCCCCGCTGGCCACTAGAGCCTCTCAGGGGGGGGGGGGGAGGAGAAAAAAAAAACCCAAAAAAACCCAGAAAAGCCAGCCTAATCTCATTCAACCCCTAAACTCCCTCACTCCTTCCTTGCCATGTATACTTAGAGTATTCACCCCTCGGTATCCTGTCTCTCCCACATTTGAAGAATCTCTTCATATTCAGCCATCTTAGAAGTTTTAGTGTAGTGATATTTTTCAAGCATTAGCGTGTTGTTTACACTCTGTCTCCAGTCATCAAGCGTGGGGATCCGATTCGTCTTCCAACGAAGCGGAATCATATTTTTTGCCCCAGTCAACAACGTCAAGAGAAGGTTTTTTTTCAGGGGATTCTGTATGCGGTTGGGGAAATGAAATAGTAAGGTCTCGGGTGTCTTTGCTATCTCTAGATCTAGTATGTCCTGAATCTCTTCCCACACCGCGGACCAGAAGTCCTTCAGTAGTGGGCAGTCCCACCATATGTGCACCAAGGTGCCTGCTTCGCCACAACCTCTCCAACACCTATCCAACACTCTTGGGTATATCTTCCTCAACCTGACCTGTGTAAGATACCACCTACTTAACAGTTTAAATTGAGATTCTTGTATTCGTGCTGAAACTGAGATACTCTTAGTAGTTCGGAAAATCTGCAACCATTCCTCTCTCGTCAATACACATCCTAATTCTTTATGCCACATCCTGACATAGTTTGGAAGGGGGCAATCTGACGTAGTTTGGAAGGGGGCAATCTTACACGGTAAGGTGTATATTAGCGAAACCAAGTGTTTAGTTACTGTTTGGTTAGCGCACAAGGATTCAAACGGTGTAAGGTCCCTCATGAGTTGTGGTTTGTATTTATGAGTGTTGATATAATGCCTTATCTGTAAGTACTCAAACCAGGGAAGAGATCCCTCTGGGTGTTCTGCTATTATCTCCTCTCTAGTCTTTAGCCGTCCTGCCAGTGTGAAAGTGGTTATTCGGTTAGGGAAAGTTTTGGTCTGGTCTGGTAGCGGACGGGTCTGCAAAGGAAAATCCGGGTTTTCATTGCCTGTTTTATATATGTCCCCAATTGTCCTCACCATCACCAGGAGAGATAAATAAGCGGTAAAACAAGTTGAAACACTGAAGCACTATTACATTATAGAAACTCAGTGGAATTTAGAAAACCACAATATTCTGAGTTAAATTACAGGAAAAGGTGACAAAATAAATTATTAAAGTACACCAAACTTAACAAGAAAATTGTTCCCAGGTATGAATGAAATAAAATACGGATATAGTTTATTGCTAATCTCCCTGATAGGAATCACAGAACCAAACCACAATTAAAACAGTCAAGCACTACACAGCAATCTGTGATAATTTAAATATTTCAAAGGACCCCTAAGAGAGTTCCAGCACATATGTATAAAACAAAGTATCAAAAACTTATAACAATATTCTATTTATTAACAATTATAATAATAAAAAAATATTGCATACAAGATACATTTTAGACACCAGTGTCAAGTATATTAATATAAGCGATGCATCCAAAATTCCTTAAAATCTGTTCAAATCCTGGCATAAATGTCCCAAGAAATATGGTTAAAACATTAAGGGCCAGATTAAAAGTGGAGCGCAGGGGGCGGAGCTAGCCATCGACAAGAGCGGCTTCACAGATTAGGAGCTCCGGCTCAAAGTATTATATAAAGTTGATAACTGAGGGTGCAGCCTAATTCAAGAAGCCTAAGTGACAAGATTAGGTGTGGGAATAGTAGGAGGCACGGTCAGATAACCCGGGAGCCAGGTGAAGTGGCCGATAAAGAGATTCTCACCTGGGATGCAGCCTGGGGTCTATCTGTAGCTAGGAGTACGTGGCGCACCAGTTACCACAGCACAGGGGCTGAGCTCTATACTAGATACAGAATCACACATCAGTGCTGGATGGTGGATGAACATTTCTTATCTCTATGGCATCTATGGAGCAAATTTCAGAGGAAAAAGTACTTGCCCTCCTGGAGGAAAATTTTGCTGCATTAAATGCAAGTCTGGATCGCCGCATCGAAACACTACTCATCCCTCCTGATACTACAAAGCATCAAGACCCGACTCCCTCCCCACATGGTCAAGTCATAGCTGCTGAGATCAATATGCGAGTGAGTGTTGCGCCAGGGGTCCAGGCTAACGCCATTACTTACCTTTGGTGCCCCTCATTGCGTATAGCAATCTGGCCCCTGCATGAGTTTGAGAGTGGAATAAAGGAGCAGGAATACCTGTCTATTGTTCTCCGTCAAGACTACAGATGATGTCCTCTTCTTTACAGACCCCGAAGTGGATAATAGCTCCTGGGGGACTGTGTGAGATCCAGAAGGGGTCTGCCTCTTCAGAGTTCTGGCCGCGCGCATTTGGTCAGATGGAGCCCCTACAGATGTCCCCAGGGATTTTGTCGGCTGGATGTGCCATACAGCTGCTGGTGCGGGTATGCAGAGTGGGTGTCGGTTGACATTTTGGTTGATTCTGTTGGGGTTGGAAGTTCTTAACTGAGAAACCCTGTGACTTTATCATAGCACCATTCCCTACAACCAGTAACTTTTGCGCTCTCTAAAATGTCTGATGACTTAATACAGGCCTTGTTCCTACCAACTTATCGAGACTCATATATGTTTTTCTATATTTGCATATGTAGTGTTGTTGTAGTGTTGATTTTGTATCTATGCTCTTTCCAACTTATGCTATGTATATAGGTGATGCCTACGCTACAAGTGTTGCCTCCACAGTTGGGCTTCTTATATCTATGCACGCATTCTTGCACCCAAAGCAAAAGTAAATGTATTAGTATTGTTGCTTAAACATCGTGTTCACATAAGCTTTCCCAAGAGTTATCTAAATAGGCATTCTTCATTATAAACACAGTCTTTATTTGTTGCCTTGGAGCTCCCTACTATGGATACTTATACTGCTACTTTTCTTCTAACCCCCCTTTTTTTCTAGGGTACTCTGGTACCAGGTAGTCCAAATGAGGCTGCTGTTTTCTCACTACGGGCCAGGCTGCTGAAATGTGGGTTGCTTGACAAGGGGAGAAGTTTTATTTGAAATTTTGAATGTTAGACTGTTTATATGTTATCTTTAATTGCTATATTAACTTGCTAAGAGTGTCAATGGTACAATATATGTATTTTTTATCTCACTATGTACCCCCCTTACATGGAAACTATGCGGATAGGGGTGACTAAAACCCTCTGCAAACCTTGGCAGAGTTAGGGAGTCTCTGCCCTATCCTAAGCACTAGCTGTTGTAATTATATACACCTCCTATGTCTGTACATAGCTGTGTAAGGCCCAAGAGAGGCCTCGATATGGTTAGGAGGCCAGACTAAAGATCATTCTATTGAATCCCTTACATTGTGTACCTGGGTAGAGTGTGGCCCAAGAGTGGCCTGTAATATCTTAGAGGGCAAAATAAGAAGTTTATTAGTTAGCACCTTAAACATGTCCCTACTTCTGCATTGTGTAAATTTGAAGGGGTTTATGCTGCTGCAGCTATATGATCCTCCTGAGATTTGTAAGTAGCTGCTAGATATGTGTATGGCGAAAAAATTTGGTTCGGTTCAGATCGATTTGTAATTTTTCCAATTTTGGTTTGGATCGATTCGAATTCGGAAAATTTTGAATCGATTCGGTTCGGATTAGTTTCGGATTCATTTGGATTTGAAGAAATTCGGCTGGATTCGGTTCGATTCGGTTCCGTTCGGAAATTCGGAATTTCGGTAAGTGTTAGGTGGGATTAGACTAGTATTATGTACTGTATATTAGGTGTAACCCATAGCAGAGTTATATAAACTAATATACTGTACAATACTAGTGTAATCCATGGCCATCCGAATTTACCGAATAAATCCGAACTAATTCGGATTTATTCGGTAAATTCGGCAGTATTTTAATTCGGAAATTTGGTTCAATCTGAATCTCCGAATTTGCAGAATTTGCCGAATTTCCGAATCGATCCGGGAGTGTGGCGGTTTAGGGGTTAATATGTTTATTATAGTGGTGGCGACATTGGGGGCGGCAGATTAGGGGTTAATAAGTGTAGGTAGGTGGCGGCGACATTGGGGGCAGCAGAGTAGGAGTTAATAAATATAATGTAGGGTTTGGCGATGTTGGGGGCAGTAGATTAGGGGTTCATAAGTATAATGTTGGTGGCGGCAGTGTCCGGAGCGGCAGATTAGGGGTTAATAATTATAATGTAGGTCCGAATTTCCGAACCGAACCAAACTGAATCCAGCCAAATTTCTTTGAATCCGAATGAATCCGAAACGAATCCGAACCGAATCGATTCAAAATTTTCCAAATTCGAATCGATCCGAACCGAAATTCGAAAAATTCTGAATCGATCCGAACCGAATTTTTTCGCCATGCACATATCTACTTTTAACCCCATAGTTTAACCCCATGCTTAGTACAGTTTTTTTAAATGAAAAATGTTCCTTTATTTTTAATATTGATAACTACACTACACAAGCTTGCGGTAGCAATAACCAGCCACCTGTAATGGCTGGTTATTTATTGTGTGCCCGACAACGGGCAAATTCGGTATAAATTATGTAATCTAGCCCTAGGTGTCTAGATGAAAAAATCCTCTTTCAGGGTGTCACACAGAGTGATACACAGGGGGCGATTTATTAAGGCGTCAATCTCAATGCATTCGTGATGGGCTATACACTCGCCATACATGGCTGGTGCGCTCTACATTTGATGGCCTTATATATCAACAAGTTTGTCAAAAACATGCGCGTCAAGTCCGACGAGAATAGCATCGGACCGTTGATAAATCTGAACCATCGATGGCGCAGAGATGTTTTTGAAATAGCTCTATTTATTCCTGAACAAACAATAATTCTCATAGAAATGTACCTGTGGATATATTTTTTTGCGCAAAAAGCTTCTATCTTACTTTTTATACTCAATTTTATATGATTCTTAATGCTTGAATATGTACCTATCTCTTTGCAGATACTTGTGTATATATATATGTTTTATTTCTGAAATGTTTTGCAAATATATTTACATGTCTTATTTATCTTTTAATTTCTTTTCATTTAAAAATAATGCAAGTTCAAGTGCTGGCCCCTTTTTTGTGCTACACCTGTGTATTGTTTCCTGATTGTAGTCTCTATTTCAAGACCAATACTACACAGATGTTAAAAGCATGGGCTGGCCTTTTAGATTAAACCTTGAAATTCTAAAACAGTTCAAGAGAAGGAATCAAACAATGATAATAGGAAAACATTATAGAGGTGATTATAATTGCTGCTTTATCTGAATCATGACAGTTTAATTTTATGTACACTATCGGCTAGATTACGAGTTGTGCGTTAGGTTTAAAAAACAGCGTTAAGAGGTCCTAAGGCTGCTTTTTAACGCCCGCTGGTATTACGAGTCTTGCAGGTACAGGTGTACTGCTCACTTTTTTGGCCAGACTTGGAAATACCGCAAATCCATTTACGTAAATTGCGTATCCTCTTTTTTCAATGGGACTTACATAGCGCTGGTATTACGAGTCTGACAAAAAGTGAGCGGTACACCCTCTCCTGTCTAGACTGGTACCGCATTTTAAAGTCAGTAGTTATGAGTTTTACACTACAACGCCGTAGCATAAAACTCTTAACTAAAGTGCTAAAAAGTACACTAACACCCATAAACTACATATTAACCCCTAAACCAATGCCCTCCCGCATCGCAAACACTAAAATAAAAATTTTAACCCCTAATCTGCCGAACCGGACATCGCAGCCACTATAATAAACATATTAACCCCTAAACCGCTGCACTCCCGCCTCGCAAACATTAGTTAAATATTATTAACCCCTAATCTGCTGTCCCTAACATTGCCGCAACCTACCTACATTTATTAACCCCTAATCTGCCGCCCCCAATGTCGCCGCCACTATACTAAAGTTATTAACCCCTAAATCTAAGTCTAACCCTAACACCCCCTAACTTAAATATAATTAAAAGAAATCTAAATAAAAATTCCTATCATTAACTAAATAATTCCTATTTAAAACTAAATACCTACCTATAAAATAAACCCTAAGCTAGCTACAATATAACTAATAGTTACATTGTAGCTAGCTTAGGGTTTATTTTTATTTTACAGGCAAGTTTGTATTTATTTTAACTAGGTAGAATAGTTATTAAATAGTTATTAACTATTTAATAACTACCTAGCTAAAATAAATACAAAGTTACCTGTAAAATAAAACCTAACCTAAGTTACAATTACACCTAACACTACACTATAATTAAATTATTTTCCTAAATTAAATACAATTAAATACAATGAAATAAAATTATCTAAAGTACAAAAAACCCCCCACTAAATTACAGAAACTAATAAACAAATTACAAGATTTTTAAACTAATTACACCAAATCTAATCCACCTAACAAAATAATATAGCCCCCCCAAAATAAAAAAAAGCCCTACCCTACGCTAAATTACAAATAGCCCTTAAAAGGGCCTTTTGCTGGGCATTGCCCCAAAGTAATCAGCTCTTTTACCTGTAAAAAAAGTACAAATCCCCCCCCAACATTAAAACCCACCACCCACACAACCAACCCTACTCTAAAACCCACCCAATACCCCCTTAAAAAATCTAACACTAACCCCTTGAAGATCACCTTACTGGGAGAAGTCTTCATCCAACCGGGCCAAAGTCCTTAATGAAGCCAGGAGACGTCTTTATCCAAGCCGGGCAAAGTGGTCCTCCAGATGGGCAGAAGTCTTCATCCAGATGGCATCTTCTATCTTCATCCATCTGGCGCGGAGCGGGTCCATCTTCAAGATAGTATCAGCCAATAGGATTTTTTCTACATTAATTCCGATTGGCTGATAGAATTCTATCAGCCAATCGGAATTGAAGGGACGCCATCTTGGATGACGTCATTTAAAGGAACCTTCATTCAGTCTTAGCCATCGGATGAAAAGGATGCTCCGTGTCGGATGTCTTGAAGATGGACCCGCTCCGTGCCGGATGGAAGAAGATAGAAGATGCCATCTGGATGAAGACTTCTGCCCATCTGGAGGACCACTTCACCCGGCTTGGATGAAGACTTCTCCTGGCTTCATTGAGGACTTCGGCCCGGTTAGATAAAGACTTCTCCCGGTAAGGTGATCTTCAAAGGGTTAGTGTTAGGTTTTTTAAGGGGGTATTGGGTGGGTTTTAGAGTAGGGTTGGTTGTGTGGGTGGTGGGTTTTAATGTTGGGGGGGATTTGTAATTTATTTTACAGGTAAAAGAGCTGATTACTTTGGGGCAATGCCCCGCAAAAGGCCCTTTTAAGGGCTATATGTAATTTAGTGTAGGGTAGGGCTTTTTTTTATTTTGGGGGACTTTTTTATTTTGTTAGGGGGATTAGATTAGGTGTTATTAGTTTCTGTAATTTAATGTTGTTTTTTTGTACTTTAGGTCATTTTATTTAATTGTATTTAATTGGCACGTTTCACCAGCTCACCGCTAACGTAAGCAGCGCTGGTATTGGAGTGCGGTAAGGAGCAAAATTTTGCTCAACGCTCACTTCTTGTCTGGTTTGTAAAAACCTGTAATACCAGCGCTGTAGGTAAGTGAGCAGTGAGCATAAACTGCTTGTTAGCACCGCATAGCCTCTAACGCAAAACTCGTAATCTAGGTGTATGCCTTTCTGCTTAAGATTATATTGAATCAAACATCATTTCCCGATTCTATTTGATTACAATACTCTTACAAATGTTGACTAATTATCGCCTAGATTACAAGTCTGCGTTAGCCTTAAAAAGCAGCGTTGAGAGGTCCCAGCGCTGCTTTTTAACGCCCGCTGGTATTACGAGTCTGGCAGGTACAGGTGTACCGCTCACTTTTTTTCCGCGACTCGAGCATACCGCAAATCCACTTACGTAAATTGCGTATCCTATCTTTTTTAATGGGATTTTCCTAACGCCGGTATTACGAGTCTTGGAAAAAGTGAGCGGCAGACCCTCTCCTGTCAAGACTCCTACCGCATTTAAAAGTCAGTAGTTAAGAGTTTTATGGGCTAACGCCTTAACATAAAACTCTTAACTAAAGTGCTAAAAAGTACACTAACACCCATAAACTACCTATTAACCCCTAAACCCCCCACATCGCAAACACTTAAATACATTTTGTAACCCCTAATCTGCCGACTGGACATCGCTGCCACTTCAATAAATATATTAACCCCAAAACCGCCGCACTCCCACCTCGCAAACATTAGTTAAATTTTTTAACCCCTAATCTGCCGTCCCTAACATAACCGACACCTACCTACATTTATTAACCCCTAATCTGCCGCCCCCAACGTCGCCGCAACTATATTAAATTTATTAACCCCAAAATCTAAGTCTAACCCTAACTCTAACACCCCCCTAACTTAAATATAATTTAAATAAATCTAAATAAAATTACTACAATTAAATAAATTATTCCTATTTAAAACTAAATACTTACCTATAAAATAAACTCTAAAATAGCTACAATATAACTAATAGTTACATTGTAGCTAGCTTAGGGTTTATTTTTATTTTACAGGCAACTTTGTATTTATTTTAACTAGGTAGAATAGTTATTAAGTAGTTATTAACTATTTAATAACTTCCTAGTTAAAATAAATACAAATATACCTGTAAAATAAATCCTAAAAACATCCTATTGGCTGATCCAATCAGCCAATAGGATTGAGCTTGCATTCTATTGGCTGTTCCAATCAGCCAATAGTATGCAAGCTCAATCCTACTGGCTGTTCTAATCAGCCAATAAGATTGAACTTCAATCCTATTGGCTGATTGGATCAGCCAATAGGATTTTTTCTACCTTAATTCCGATTGGCTGATAGAATTCTATCAGCCAATCGGAATTGAAGGGACACCATCTTGGATGACGTCATTTAAAGGAACCGTAATTGTTCCAGTCACCGTTGAATGAAGAGGATGCTCCGCATCGGATGTCTTGAAGATGAACCCGCTCCAGATGGATGAAGATAGAAGATGCCGCCTGGATGAAGACTTCTGCCCGTCTGGAGGACCTCTTCTGCCCGGATAGGATGTAGACTTCCGACCGTCTGGAGGACCACTTCTGCCCGGTTGGGTGAAGATGTCTCAAGGTAGGGTGATCTTCAAGAGAGTAGTGTTCGGTTTTATTAAGGGGGTATTGGGTGGGTTTTAGAGTAGGGTTGGGTGTGTGGGTGGTGGGTTGTAATGTTGGGGGGTATTGTATTTTTTTTTACAGGTAAAAGAGCTGATTACTTTGGGGCAATGCCTTGCAAAAAGCCCTTTAAAGGGCTATTTGTAATTTAGTATAGGGTAGGGATTTTTATTATTTTGGGGGCTTTTTTATTTTATTAGGGAGATTAGATTAGGTGTAATTAGTTTTAAATTTTTTTAATTATTTTATTATTTTCTGTAATTTAGTGTGTTTTTTTTCCGTAATTTAGTTTATTTAATTGTAATTAATTGTAGTTAATTTAGGTAATTTATTTAATTATAGTGTAGTTGTAGGTGTAATTGTAACTTAGATTTTATTTTTCAGGTATATTTGTATTTATTTTAACTAGGAAGTTATTAAATAGTTAATAACTATTTAATAACTATTGTACCTAGTTAAAATAAATACAAACTTGCCTGTAAAATAAAAATAAACCCTAAGCTAGCTACAATGTAACTATTAGTTATATTGTAGCTATCTTATGGTTTATTTTATAGGTAAGTATTTAGTTTTAAATAGGAATAATTTATTTAATGATAGTAATTTTATTTAAATTTATTTAAATTATATTTAAGTTAGGGGGGTTAGGGTTAGGGTTAGACTTAGGTTTAGGGGTTAATAACTTTATTATAGTGGCGGCGACGTTGGGGACGGCAGATTAGGGGTTAATAATATAATGCAGGTGTTGGCGATGTTGGGGTCGGCAGATTAGGGGTTAATAAGTGTAACATTAGGGGTGGTTAGACTCGGGGTTCATGTTAGGGTCTTAGGTGTAGACATAAAAAGTATTTCCCCATAGGAATCAATGGAGCTGCGTTAGGAGCTGAACGCTGCTTTTTTGCAGGTGTTAGACTTTTTTTCAGCCGAATCAGCCCCATTGATTCCTATGGGGAAATCGTGCATGAGCACGTTTAGCCAGCTCACCGCTACCGTAAGCAGCGCTGGTATTACAGTGAGATGTGGAGCTAAATTTTGCTCTACGCTCACTTTTTTGCGGCTAACGTCGGGTTTAAAAAGACCTGTAATGCCTGCGTTGTTTGTAGGTGAGCGGTGAGCATATACTGCACGTTAGCCCTGCAAGCCTTACCGACAAAAACTCGTAATCTAGCTGTATGTATTTTCTGAATATTAAATTGTCTGATCTTTTTTGGTTATGTTCATGTGACAACCAATTGTTGATGATGTGAAAGTGACAGCCATTGTATGTCCTAGCAATTATAATACATAATCTAAAAAATGTCACTTACAATTTTTGACAATTGATTAGATATCCTTAAAACACTTTTTTGTGTCATCCAAGGTCACTATATTGCCTTATACATATTCCCCACGTCATATTTTTCCCAGATATGCGGTACTTGTGTCCCATCATCTCATGAATGTTATAATCCTTTTTTGTTGTCTCTAACACTATTACTGCGACACCAATTCCACGAGTATTGACCAATTCGATTTGTTATTGAGAGTAGAAAACGTATTAACTTTTGATTTGATTATTTAATTAATCAAGTGATTATGCGTTTCCCAATAAAACATGGTTGATAATTGACTTATTTGGTGGTTATTAGAAGTTGAAGAAGGAGCAGAAATGTTCTTTTTGTATTTGCTTTTCAGCTATGAACATCATCTCCTGTAGTAGTTGTTTCATGCGTTAAACATGACGCAAAAATGTATTAACAAATGAAATTATACTCTTTGGTAATCAAAATATATTATTTAATGTCTCTTTGTTCTCTTTTATCCCAATATTTTTGACAGCATCTACTAGTGAAAGGAGTTCAGATATAGACCAATTCTTGGGAGAAATACTCTTGGCACTCTTATGCGTCTTTGTTGACGCACATCTACTTGTGCAGCCCATTGCTGGTTTATTAATCTCCTCCTTCTGCGTCGAAAAAGTCAGGGACTGTGTTCCTTTCTTTCATTCCTGTATAAATAATAACTTGTCCGCTTGCTTTGTAATGAACTCTATGACAGAGAGACAAAGATAAAACATAACCCATAAGTAGGGTAACATCTCCCTACTTGATTTTATTTAGTAATAAGGGCAGATCATAATATATTTTTTAATCACAAAAGGTTAAAGGGACATGAAACATTTTTATTAGACTTCATGATTCAGATGGTTCATTAATATCCTCCTTCTGCGTCATAAAAGTATCGCAAATTTAAAAATATTCTGCATGTACATTGTTAACTGTCTGCAACGACAAACAGCATAGAACAAAACCTTTTCAGACTCCCATTGAATTCTATGGCATTTGCGGCCTCAGAGGTGTCGGTTTGAATGATAGGTACGCTGCGTCAGAATAGATGCAAGCCTACCTGTTGAATGTTTGATAAATTGGTAGGAGGGTCAAATAGAGTAAAATGTAAATGCGGATCATCAGTATTATGCTCGGATAGAGTGGAATGTGAAGGCAGATCATCAGTATTATGCTCGAATAGAGTGGAATGTGAAGGCAGATCATCAGTATTATGCTCGAATAGAGTGGAATGTGAAGGCAGATCATCAGTATTATGCTCGAATAGAGTGAAATGTGAAGGCAGATGATCAGTATTACGTTTGAAAAACGCACACATCGATTTGCATCAGATTGATCTAGCCGGAGCGTATATTATGTTGAACATTTCAACATTGACACTGTGTTAACTACGGCGGATCAACTTGGCATCTAATTTGATGTAGAAATTCTAGCGCATTCACAGTTGAAGCTTTGATAAATCAGCCCGCAGAGTTCATCGGGATTTATAAAATTAGCACTGTTGTGGAAACTATCTGTAGGCTCAGTTAAAACTAGAACTGTGCATTTAGTAGCTTCGTTAGCTGCTGAATGCGTTAGATTGTGGTGGCTCGCATCCTTTGGCTTTTTTCAGAGCCGGATATATTCTTGTGAAAGTTAAACACACTAATATCTGCACAAATCCAGATCTTAGTGTGTTGCATTTTCACAAGAAGAAATCCAGGTCTGAAAATAGCAGAAGGCCGTGAGCAGTCACCTTCTTGCGTATTTAACAGCTAACAAAACTACCAAATGCACAGGTCTAGTTAAAACATACTCTCTCTAAGTTTATAAAGCTCCTTGTATCACTCTGTGTGACACTCTATAAGAGGATTGTTAATAAATAGAATAATGTTATACGTTTTTGACACTTTTTTTTATATATGTGCTGAATTCTCAAAGTGGCCCTTCAATGTATATGATTTATAACGGATTGCTGTATACATATTTTTTTAATTGTGGTTTGAAACTTAAGTTTAAACATGGCTGCACCTGCTACTTTATAGAAACTAAACTTCTACACTTATATCTTTAATATTTAAACAACAAATATAGGGGGTTGATTCGGATGCTTTAGATAACTTATTAACTAATTTATCAACAAAATTCCCCATACATTTTAATGGTGATTTTTTTTCTTACAAAACCATTAGTTATGTTTTTCTAAAGGATTGTAAAATCAACCCCATAATTGTAAAAGAAAGGCATCTACACATTATTCTCAGCGTAAACTTTTCTTTGAATACATAATTATGTCCAGTATGTATTTTATATAACGTTTAATAATCTAAATCTTAGGGGAATACCCGAGACCTGTTGCAGAAATATCTCCATTGCAGTTTGGAAATGGTTAGCTCTTATGGGCTAGATAACCAGTGGAGCGCTATATATCCCTCGCGCATGTGTGATAACTTTGCTAGAAGTAAGATTTCTGTGCACGTCCGGTATTACACGTTGAAAGTAAAACATTTTCACACAAGTGATAACCCGATGCATGCAAAAAGTCAAACTTCGAATATCGCAAATGCGTTCATGTATTTCTATGTTTCTATATGTGAGTATTTTTAACTTTTATATGCATTTTTTTTTATTAGACAGTGTTATCATGTGTGTAACTGTACATTTAAATGAATATTTGATGTGTTCTTTGCAACAGTTATTCAGAGCTATAAAGTTCTGCCATCTTGACGTGCGTTAAATTAAATTGCTCTCAAGAGAACATGTTTAATTTCAGTTGTAATATGCACGCTTCCATTGCCTGCAAACAGCCTCAATAAACTCTGTATTGCTTGTGTGCAGCAGTGAGTGCACCTCTCGTAATCTAGCACATAATCAAGTATATTTATTGTTGTGTTGTAGGCACTTTCACAAGTTTTTTTTAGTTACATATGTTTATGTGCTTTACAAATTATAATTTTTTTTTCCAAATGAATATTCTTTACTGTGCTTATGGTAGGTTATTTGCTATAATATAAATATAAACATATACATTTATTATTATTACACCCTAATTTATACTTTTCTAAATATAGGGCAAACACATACAAAGAAGTGTACAATATGGGTGAATACTTTCCTTTTAAAATCTGAACCGCAGCCGTCTCACAGTCTCTCCTGAACACTGTGTGAGTAGATAGGATATGCTAGATAGAGGCGCTGGTTCTTTTTTATTCGCTGCCAGCTTCTTTTTTCTTCTTTCTCCTCAATTTTCTTCTTTCTCCTCAATTTCTAAGTACAAGGAACAGTGCTGAGATATCAAACTGAAGCACCTAAAATAAGGTATATATATACTCACAGTATATATTCCAAACAACCGGCTCTCTCCTGTTGCAAATAAACGATTCCACAGATTTTTCAATAAAAAACTGTATTTTATTTTAGCCCAACGCATTTCTACGGACCCAGCAGTCTTTATCAAGAGCAATAAAAGTGCATAAAGTGCTTTACAAACCAAAAGCATACCTTACCGCTATGCAGGTGGTCTTTAAATACATAATTGGTAACGCTACCTGTTTCCCCATTGGAGGAGAAACAGGTTTACACACGTTTAAAAATTAACCTTTGTATATACATATCAATCTTAACAATTCATCTTACTTAATACGAAAACATTATAAAAACATTAATAAATTAAGATTGAGATGAATTGTTAAGATTGATATGTATATACAAAGGTTAATTTTTAAACGTGTGTAAACCTGTTTCTCCTCCAAAAAAAAAAAAAAGTGATAATAAAAATATATCAACCCACCATTAGATTAGCACATAATATAAACCATATAATAAAGTCCAGCTCTCTGTCATAGGAAGGTCAGGATCCTGGGGCTTCAAACGATCTGGAAGAGGAAAACACACAGAGGCGCCCAATGGCCTAGTACCATCAACACAATGGGAGTATAGATGAAACAAAAAGGCTACTCACAAACATATAGCACCCGAGGGTGCAATAAAGCAGACTGGAACCTCACAGTTGCCCAGCTAACTGTATAGAAGCAGCCAAAAAGGTCAGAGCAAGGATCCCAACAAAGAATATCGATAAATTCCTATATGGAAAGAGACAACGCCAACATAGCCCAGCACAGTTTGATATGAAAGTGCATGTGGTAAGAAAGGTGTACACTTACATACTCCAAAGCACCTCCAGGTGCAATACAAACAGGCTGAAGCTTCTCAGTCGCCCAGCTGACTGGTTCAAGGGAGACAGCAGGTCACACAGCAACTCAGCAAATCCAAAAGGTTGAAAAGATGCAATAAAAAGATGCAGTCCAAGCAACAGCAAGTGTATCATTTTAAAAAAATAAAAGCGACGCATTTCTCAGCCATGCGAGGCTGTTTCCTCAGGCTATTGAACAAATAAATAAAACATACACTTGCTATATAAAGCACATTGTGAGCTATGATTGGAGAAGTGGTAATTAATACCATGTGTAGTCAATTATCATAAGTTCAGTTACCATGGAGACAATGGTTACTATACACAAGAAAAAGTCCTTGCTTAAGAGAATGCAAAGTGATCCACATAAACATATGTAAATATAGCATTTAAAATATTTAATGCATGGACCTGACCCGCACAGTAATAAAACACAATCACTCAAAATAACCCCAATAGTTTATAATGGCCCAGGAAAGAAAAAGACATGAATTAAAACCCATAGAAATGATGAGGTACATCTGACCTTTATAAACATAAATGGTTAACACAAATGTTCATATTCTTAACACCTTTGTGTTAAATATTACAAAACTTTATAGGGCTGGACCACAAACATAAACCGTACCTTTGTATCTAAAAGGGATTGTAGTGTAAACTTGTACTCTAAGCAACATATTGTTACTCCGATTCATACGATCGCCACAACCATCGGACACAAGCACATTGGGACCGCCCAAAATGAATGTGTCATCACGGCTAACCAATCACAGCACCAAAAAATACTTGTGTCAGATGACACACGAACTGCTGCATGGATCCAGGAGTACACGCCCCCTCAAAACATAGAACTCCTCCTCAACCGAGAAACTAAGCTTGATATAACTGTAATGGATAAAAAAATAAATACGAAAAAATAACGTGTGGAATATATTAATTTGTATTACTATACTAAACGCAACTATAATAACTCAATCTTGGTGAAAATAAGTGAAATGTGATGTAACGTGAAGTACAAAATTATAATCTGGTCACAAGCACAAGATTATAATAAGACTTGATGTGATACTAAATATAATATCATGAAGAAATATCAAATTGGTACAATGTGCTAAATGGAAGAAAATAACTAAATTGGCAACACTAAATAGCGTTATATAAAACCTCCAGAGGTGGTGTGCAATATGATATTGCCAAATAATATACATGAAGAAATAAAAGAAAGTGACATATTTTAAATGTATATTTCAACAAGTTGTGTGGTATGTGGTGAAAGACAATAATAACAAAGAGAATAATAGAAAATGTGTGAACTGGATGTGATCACCTAGTAATGATTAAAGTGAATGTCAATTTTGATGCTAAAGATCCCGGTTTTTGAAAATTCGATTAAAAACAGGGGCACTTTAATTCATCAAAATTTACATTTCACTACTGTTGTGAAAAAAAACTTACCTTTTAAACTTCAAAGCAGCTCCAGCTTCCTCCGGTCGTTGCAAGCCATTTCTGATGTCAGAAATGATGGTGGATAGGTCATCCTCCATTCACGGCTTCCCCCCCCTCGGGGGAATCAGTGTCTGATTCAACGCCGTGATTGGAGGAAGCCGGATTGCTCATTTTAGACCCAGGAAGAGGCTTTGCGACGGGTGGAGGAAGCTGGAGCAGCTGTGAAGATTAAAAGGTACGTTTTTTTCACAACACGAGTAAAATGTAAATTTTGATTAAAGTGCCCCTGTTTTTTTTGGGGGTTTTTTCAAACAGCTTTATTGAATAAAAATCAAGTTACAGCTTGTTTACAACAGTAATAAAAATTAAATCTTTACATCAAGCATATCAAGGGTCCATATAAAAGTTTGCTGTCTTTCTTTTTTAACTACATAAACATCAATACGTGAAATAAACATAAACAGATAAGTCTATATTTAACAATAAACATAGCATAATTTAGTTCAATTTAGTCAGAATAATTTGGATACATCTTCCCTTCATTTCCCCCAACATTTAGGTTTCAATGATGGTTGCCAGCTGTTCTAATGTCAATTCGGGATGTGGGTGCAAATATAATCTACTGGGTGAGGGGCATGTAATGTTTATGGGTTTATGTATGCTTCCCATAATGTCTTCATCTGAATATACGTGTCTCTTCTTTTGTTTTTCAAATAAGCGTATTCCTCCAGGTCCAGCAATTGAGTAAATTTATGGTGCCATTGGGCTAGTGTGGGGATTTCCTTATTCTTCCAGTTATTTGCTATTAGGGATTTGAAACTATTACTTGCTATATATAGTAAGTTCCTTCGGTATATAGGTAATTTATTCTGAGTGATATTAAATAGCCAAATAAGTGGATCTAGAGGAAGTATCACTTCTAGCATTTTCAGTGTCTCTTTAGCTATTGTCTCCCACATCTGTACAAGTGGTGGACACGTCCACCAAATGTGCGTCATATTTCCTGGGGATGCTCCGCATCTCCAGCATCTCTCATTACTAGAAGGGAATATTTTGTGGATTTTAGAAGGGGTAAGGTACCACCTCTGAATAATTTTAATATTTAATTCTATTAGTCTGCTGGAAGACGAAATCTTATTAATTGAAGAGAACACGCGAGTCCTATCCTTATGTGTCAGTTCCAAGTTGAGTTCTCCCTCCCAACTATCTAAATAATGTGGGATATTTGGGGTCATTTGTAGGATAGAGTAGGTAAGAGTAAGTGTCCTCATGATAGGAGTAGAGGATTTGCACAATATCTCGAATGGGGTCAAGGAGCGTAAAAGGTTTTGTCTGTCAATGTGTTTATGGATATATGAGTGGCATTGTCTTAATAAAAACCAGTCATTAAATATGACAAACCAACCGTCCATTAACTCTTTGGAAGAGTATAATTTCTGTTCATTCCCTAAATGCATCATCAACACTGCTCGTTGGGAGTTTATGGCTTGGGGGTCACTCAGAAATCTATCCCCTGGGATGAAGTCTACATTGTCAGTGAAGGGGGTCAGGGGGGAGAACCTAGATGACACATGTGGGTATTCTATGAGAATTCTATCCCATGTCTTATATGTCTCTGAAACAATTGCATTCTGTGCAACTTTCGGCGAGAACGCTGTACGTCTCTGCCAGCATAATGCCCCTAGATGTCTCCGATCAGTTATATCATGCTCTAATTTCACCCATACCTTATTGTCATAATTGGTAAACCAATCTATCACTCTCTGCATAAAAATGGCTTGTCTGTATTTTTTAAGGTTGGGAACCCCAAGACCCCCGTTTTTATTATGTAAGCACATAAGGTTTTTGTTAATTCTTGCTTTAAGTTTGTCCCAAATGTAGTCAAACATATTATTTTGAAGATTAGTCAGGAAGTGTAGAGGGAGGGGAATGGGTAGCATTTGTAATAAATAAAGAATCCGGGGGAGTATGTTCATCTTTATTGTATTAATTCTGCCTAGCCATGTGATGTGTTGGGATCACCATGAGGACATGTCCGCTACTATGGATCTCTGCAAGGGTTTTTTAATTAAGTGAGAACATTTCTGTAATGGAGGGAGCAAGCCAGATTCCTAGATATTTCAGGCTGGACTTTTGTAATCGGAAAGCGCAGATGTCTTGTATGCTTGTTATAAGTTGTTAATCGCATTGTAAAGTTAACATTTCGGATTTGTTTTTATTAACCAGAAAATTAGATGCAACACAAAACTGGTCTAATTCTTTTAGTAGCTGAGGGACTGATGTTAGAGGAAGTGTAAGGAAGAAAAGGATGTCGTCCGCATATAGTAATGTCTTATGTTCTGTGTCTTTGATATGAATGCCTGTGATGTCTATGTTTGTTCTTATTTTTACCGCCATCGCCTCTACTACACAGGCAAACAGCAGGGGTGACACTGGACACCCCTGTCTGGTCCCATTAGATATGTGAAAGGTACCTGAAAGGATACCATTCACTCTCACCTTAGCCATTGGGGATGTATAGAGAGCCATAATTTTAGATATGAATGTGTCACATATTCCGAATTTATGAAGCGTCTCGCGTAGGAATGGCCAACCAACGTGGTTAAACGCTTTCTCCACGTCAGTTGAAACCACCACCGCGGGTATTTTGTGTGTTTGTATGTAATTTATGAGATGTGTGGCCCTGAAGGTGTTATCTTTCGATTCTCGGGCGTGAATAAAGCCTACCTGATCGTTAGATATTATGCAAGGTAGAATTAAGTTGAGTCTGTTTGCCAACACCTTTGCATATATTTATAAATCTGAATTTAGAAGGGAAATAGGATGAAAATTTTCAGTTCTGTTAGGGATTTTACCTGGCTTTGGAAGAACCGTTATATGGGCCTCCATACCCGATTCTGTGAAGGGGGATTCTTCTGATATTTCGTTAAAAAGGGTTAACATCTGGGGTTGACTTATTACAGATTTAATTTCTTTATATGTTATCAGAGCTTTGAGGGATTGGTTTTGGTCCGTAGTTAGTTGAGGGAGTGATATACAGTTTAAACAGTCTTGAATGTGATCGAGATTATCTGCCTCAGTGTGTATGTTGTATAGTTTTTCATAATATAGCCTAAAGGCTTCCACAATCTGCTCGGAGGTATTTATCTCTTTGTTATGTTTATTCTATAGTGTTAGTATGTAATTCTTGTTGATCTTTCTTTTCAATTTCCTGGCCAGAATGGGACCGCTTTTGTTATCCCCTTCAAAGTATTTTTGGCAAAGTTTAAATGCGTTTTGTTTGCATTCCTTCCCCATCAGTAGGTTAATTTGTGCTCTACAGTCTGCTAGTTTTTTGATGGAGATCTGGTTGTATTGGTTGTCTTACTAGTTGGCTTTCAAGGGATGCTAGAGTGTTGAGTGTGTCATTGAGGAATTTGTATGTCTGTTTGGTTTGGTACGAATGTTTGCTAATAAGTTCGCCTCTGATGACCGTCTTATGGGCTTCCCAAATCAGTCTAGTATCTACTGCAGGTCTTGTGTTTACATTGATACTAAAATAGTCTAAAAGGGATTTTTCTATGCGCTGAAAGTGCACTGGGCCTTCAAGAGTATTATCATCCAATCTCCAACCGTTCTGTCGTGTAGGAATATGTGGCAAGTGGAATTCGCATCTGACCATAGAATTGTCGGACCATGAGTTGGGGAGGATCTTTAAATGCGCGACCTTAGCTAAATTAGTGACATCTACCATGATGTAATCAATGCGGGAGTGTCTATTATGCGGGTTAGAATAAAAAGTATATTCTTTTTTATCTGGGTATGTTACTCTCCATGCATCGTGTAGGGTGAGGTCTTTCATGTATGTTTTAACTAAATTGATCACTTTGTGCGGGACCGAAGATGTTTGGTTGGAGTTGTCTAAGATTGGATTCATGGTTAGATTAAAATCTCCTCCCATTATTATTGCTCCCTTGGACACTTCCAGCACTAAGTTGGACAAATGTTTGAAGAAGACATCTTGTCTAAGGTTAGGTGCATATACATTTACTAAATTTACTATAGAATTATAGAGCTTCCCCACCAAGACCAGATATCACCCCTTTTTATCATTATATTTCTTAATTAGAGTGAAAGGGATCCTCTTACTAATTAGGATGCCCACTCCATTGGTTTTAACGTTATTTGAAAAGTGCCCCTGTTTTTAATCAACTTTTTAAAAACCGGGCACTTTAGCATCAAAATTGACATTCACTTTAATATATGAAAATATAGGTATAAAACTATTACTATGTGAATGTGGTGATAATAATAATGAGTCACTAATAGATGAGCCGACTATCTAAATAGGTACACACCATATGAAAAAACAAAACATTTTTGATAAATAGTAAACAATATAACTATCCTAAAACTGAGAAAAAACATAAGATAGACTATAAATAATAAAAGTGTGATCTATAAATCAAGATCACAAAAATATATAAATGTATGTTGGACAATAAAACTACTCAAAAAAATAAGAATTCTAATAATCAAGATACCTAAATCCAGGATACATTATGGGATGACCTCCTATATTACATAAAAGTGGCCATATCCAGGTTATCATTAAGTCCCTCTGGTTGGAGTGTTTTTAGCTTCATAATCCAAAAGGATTTCCTATGTCTTAGTGTAAAAAAGGCATTGGTTTGCGATCTCGATATTTGTTTGATGGGGGTCATTTTCATCATATTTTTGTGCCCTTTGTGCGAATGTACACAATGTCTGGACACACTGTGTGACATAAGTTTTTTCTTAATGTTATAAGCATGTTCGCTCCACCTCCTCTTGACTTTTCTACGGGTGCGGCCAACATATTGGACCCTGCATTTACAATGCAAAAAATAAATTACAAAGGTAGATTCACATGTCATATTTCTCCTAATGGGGAATTTCCCCCCAGTTGCATTTGAATTAAAAGATGATGCCCCATGTCCTATATATTTACACATACTACAACGTTTTCTAAAACATTTGGACACTTTGTTCCTTTTTTGGCTTTCATCTCTACTTTTAAAATAGGATACCATTGTATTTGTTTTTTTGTCTCTTACTACCTTGCTAGGTGCTAGAGTGGTCTTTAGTGTTGGTGCTCTTCTGTATACTACTTTCGGTTTCGGACCAACAATGTTCCTGAGTATAGGAGCAATTGTTAACACCGACCAATGTTTATGTAAAATCTTCATTATTTCTCGATGGTTTGAGTTATATTTTGTAATAAACAGTGGAGGGTTGGAATCTTTAAATTTTTTTTGTTTTTGATTCAGATCACTTAAACACTAGTAACACATTTTTAGTCTTTTCACCACTTCACTATAAATCAATATTAATTGCTATAGTCATCACTTTATTTATCTCTTTATAGATTCTAGATAGTATTTATTTAAATTACATTTAATATATTATTGAATCTAAACTTTGTTAGACTTATGATAGGTCTACATGCAATCACACATCAGTGATACAGCATACACTGTGGGTTCATATTGCTTTCTGGCTAATAATCGTATCATTATATTTATTGTATTATAGTCTAATTGTTAAATCAATTTTTATTTGGGACTGTCTCGACACAATGTAAGTTTATCAAGATATCTCCTTCAAAACAAATAACTATATAAGACTCAATGATCGTAGTTAACAAACTGTGTGTGTATATTAGAATCTCATATAGTGTTATAGGAAGCGCTAACCATCTCAACAAGCGCTGTTCTATTCTATTATATAGCTGTGTGCTGCCCAGTCATCCCGGTGGTTGTACATTGCGAGGGAGAGATGCCATTGGTTGTTTATTGGCTCCGCCCCTACTGTTTCGTATGGAGACGATGTCATCCACTTGGGTTGGAGGGTCTCATCTATTACTACCATATTATTGGTGCATTTAATCACATTGCATTGTTTATTGCTAACTCTATTGGAATTAAAAGTTTGCATATATATTTTTTCTGCCTAATATGCCATTGTCCTTGAGTAATATGGGCTCAAAGTGTTATTATGTACAAAAGGCTTTAATTATAATTTGCAATTATTGATACGTGTATATATAAACATTTCGTAGAGTTTAAACTTTAGATCTCATATTAGGCGCTTCTTTAATCAAGTAGGTGATTTTATTACAAATAGATTATAAGCGGTTTCCATTTACTTACTAGGATCACAATATGTGTAATGTCTTTGTTTATATGGATTGGACTGTTTAAACAACATCACATTTTATATTTAGTTCTGATCTATGCTGTGAATACTGCTTGCTAATTAGACACCTGCTAATTTGGGAGGGTACTTGTTTACGATTGGTAGGATTATTGTATATTTGAGACTCAAAGTGCTGTGAGTACTATATGCCTGAGAAAACGGAGCAGTGGACGCCGAGAAACACATATCAAATAGTATTTCTGTTTTTATTTTACATTGTACATTTTTATGCTTTTTTTAAATATAAACTATTTTTTATTATTAATCAAGCACTTTATATGAGTCTCTTTGTTCTACCTACCGCCTATGATCATTGGAGGCATTTTGGAATAATAATATACAGAGGATACCACTGTTTATGTGCACTGGGCCACTAAAATAGTCCAGTAGGTGTCATATGCACCATTGGGTGCTCTGATAAATGTGAGTACCCTTATATACTTGGGTCAATATTGGGTTCTAAAAGCATCATTGATCTGCACCAGGAGTCGCCCTTTTTTCCTCTTTTCTAGATCATTGAGTTCCCTGTTGGTTCCAGAAGGAGCAGCCCACGTTCGGGCACAGTTCGCTGAGACAGAGTTTTCAGGTTGCTCTCCTAGGCATTATCTTTGCCTTTTTATATTGTGTATACCCACCATCTTCTTATTTGATTTTGTTCACACTTATGTACTGGCTACACTAGGAGGCGCCCTTCTTTTGTTCCTTTTTGTCTTTTAAATGTTTTTTGTGTTGTATTTCTCCTAGTATAATATTCCTCCCTATTTTCTTCTCTGACCCTATTAAGATTCTTATTAATCAAATTGGTCGGATATCCGTTTTCAAGGAACCTGTTACCAATCACCTTAGCTTTTTCATCATAGTCTTGTATGGTGGAACAGTTCCTTCTAATTCTTCTGAATTGTCTGTATGGAACATTATCTTTCCAACATTTATAATGATTACTCTCGTAATGGAGAAAACTGTTACAAGCAACACTTTTAAAGAAAGTTTTGGAAGAAACTGTTCCACCAACTGACCGTCCTAAAAGAAGGTCCAAAAATGTAATAGTGCCTTTCTGAATATTGTGGGAAAACGAAATACAGAAATCATTATGATTCAAATGATTAATGAAACTCACTACTTGTTTGTGGGAGCCCCTAAAAAATAAATAATAAGTCATCAATGTAACAGCCATAGAACACCAGGTTCTGCGCAAAACGGGATTTGTAAATATATTGTTGTTCAAAAGTTCCCATAAATAAATTTGCAAAACTTGGCGCGAACCTGGTGCCCATGGCCGTTCCCTTGGTCTGTAAATAAACCTACTCTGGTAAAGAAAATAATTGTGTTTCAGAATAAAAGTTATTAGGTCAATGATAAAATCAACCTGTATCTCATGCATATATATATATATCCCTCTCCAGAATTGCACGAACCACTAATATACCTAATTTTATGGTTTACAGTATGAGAAAATTCCTGAAAGTGTACCTCTCTTTCTCTATTTATTTAGTCTCCCTAAGGAGAAAAGAAGAACTAGACATTGCCTCCTTGCCCAATGTGCTTAAAGGAATATTGACAGGTATTTCAGGGCTGGACTTATCTTGTTGAGCGGGTTTAGACTGATATACTTCAGGAAAGCTCTTCTCTGTGAAAAGCATTATGGTGCTTAAAGAAGCTGCGCCCAGGTGGTAAATCACCATAGAAACAAGCTAACAAGTTATTGAGCTAGTGTTCATTCCTGAGAGTGTGCTTTTCTTTCTGTATGAACAGTATGACAACTGTTAAAATCCTGTTAAAGAAGATAAACCCTGCCCACTTTCTTCTTATGGAAATTAATTAATTTTAATTTTAGATCACAATCTTGCTAAACATCAGTAAATAAGGTTTACTAAGTTATTTATTTATTTTTTTTAAAAATAAAGAAACAACATACTTTTAAAATATTAAAGTTTAAAATAAAATTGAGAAAACATGCTCAGTATCCAAATGGAAAATAAACACATGGTTGCCATTAACCCTATTTTCCATCATGGTTTTCTCAATGGTCATTATTAGTTGTTCCGGGTGCATTTGCTGGATAATGGAGATCTAATCTAGTGGCACTTGTCAGTCTCAGCTTTATTTCACTTGTAAAGATTGTGATCACTTTGATTACTCTTAAGCCTAACTCAGAAAGCTCTTATGGAAATGTGCTAAATTTCAACAAAGAATAACAAGAGAAAGAAGTACATTTAATAACAGTGGATTTTTTTTTTATTGTACACACAATCATGACAAGTTTAAAGGACAGTGTACTGTAAAATGTGTTTCCCCTTCATGTGTTTCCAGTCTCTTGTTACATAAGCTACAGAGTATAGAATGTATGTGGGATTTATCCTTTATGTTTATTTTTTATTTTAACTAGCGGGGGGATTTGCATTTTGAAAGCACAACCCATTAAAATGGGCTAAGATTGCAGGAAGAACAGACTTCATAATCTTACCACTCTTTATGTTGCACCCCATTAAGGGGAATCGCTGTGGTTGAACACAGTTCTGGAAGCAAAAAGCATGATATTGTATATCTAATTTGCATATATTACCCAGAGTTCTTTGATGCATTAGTAACAATGTATACAGAGTACTTCTGGAAAAAAGCATGTGGAGATACTTGCGTAGATTTGCTAATTTTCTATACAATAATTCTATGACTATTTTATGAAATGGAGGATTTAAATATCATGCTTTTATCCCCACCATAACTTAAATGAGTATAGCCTTCACTCTCTATAAATAAAAATGTCCTTATCTTATCTTTGTCTGTATACACAAAGTCTAACTTTACTTAGAGAGAACAATTAAAAATTAAACATTTTATTACCTTTCTCTTCTTCTGCCTTCCACAGGGAGTGTGATTTATTCAGTTCATTCTTGTTTACATAGATTTTCTGTACCCATTGATACAGTATGGAAAGGTAGTGGTTTCAACAGACAAAACAACTATTTGAAAAGAAAAAATAAAGTTAAAGAATCTATTTGTAAACCATTTAATACACCCAGTATGTAAAATGGGTCATTGAAAACATATCAAGGGAGATATATTTTAACAGTACAGTACACATTTCCTTTCATTTTGGCTTCCATGTCCTCTTAAGGAAAAAATAAAAGCACTCATATTTTAAACGCATTTATATTTGAAAAATGCTTAAAGGGACACTCAGGTTAAATTACATTTTCATGATTCAGATACAGCATGTAATTTTAAACAGCTTTCCAATTTACTTCCATTAAAAAAAATGTGCACAGTCTTTTATATTTACAATTTTTGAGTCACCAGATCCTACTGAGCATGTGCAAGAATTCACAGACTATACGTATATGCATTTGTGATTGGCTGATTGCTATCAAATGGTACAAGGGGAGTGGAAATACACATAACTTTGAAATTTGTTATAGAAAAATCTACTACTCATTTGAAGTTCAGACTAAGTGCTATTGCATTGTCTTGTTATCTTGCATTTGTTGTTTATGCAAATCTAATGTGTTGAATGGTCCTTTAAAAATGCCTCCTCTATATCTTTATTATAGCCACATATGTTTATAGAATGTCTAGCTAATTATCAAAAAGCGCAATATGGGACCTCAGTTCCGCCAATACATGCATCATGCCACAAGATATGAATAAAACTATTGTTGCTATATTCATTAATCACTGCAATTGAGCCCTGACAATGTGATTTGATTTATTACATGACACACCCTCATCAGTCCCTCTAAGTTCCATGTAAACATGAGAACGTACTCAGCAGTAGAACAGGTATTTATGAAAGTGCAGAAATCTCTCTCAAAATAATGGATCATTGATGTTTTTAAAAAAAAAAAAAATATATAATATTTGCTTTTCTTTTCTTAATTAATTATTGTCTTTTTTTTTACTTTCAGAGTGATGAATATCTATGATATGTATGCAGGAAGTAATAATTTGATAGTTACATTTCTTTTGCATGATGTACCGAGTCCACGGATTCATCCTTACTTGTGGGATATTATCCTTCCTAACAGGAAGTGGCAAAGAGAGCACCACAGCAGAGCTGTCTATATAGCTCCCCCTTAACTCCACCCCCCAGTCATTCTCTTTGCCGGCTCTAAGCAGGAAGGGTAAAGTGAAAGAGGTGTTCAGCTGTTAGTTTTATTTTATCTACAATCAAGAGTCTGTTATTTTTAAATGGTTCCAGTGTTGTACTATTTACTCTCAGGCAGGACATTGATGAAGATTTCTGCCTAGAGGATTATGATCTTAGCATTTGTAACTAAGATCCACTGCTGTTCCCACAGAAGCTGAAGAGTACAGGAAAACTTCAGTCTGAGGAACGGTTTCTTGCTATACAGCAATGAGGTATGTTCAGTCATATTTTCTGCAGAGACTGTTTTAACTCAGAAAGGCTGACAGTATCCCCTTTAGGGGAAGGGTAAGCAGTAATCCTTGTGTGAAAGAGGCTTTACTAGCTTGCATAAAGGGCTAAGTTTTTTGGGCACTCAGTTTGTTTATGAAAAATTGGGACAAACGTTTGTATATTCTGGGAGTGACGATTTTTATGTTTATGGGACGTTTGCTTGAGGGGTCATTTGGCTTATTTGGGGTTGTTATTAACCCACATGGTTTTCAAACTAGGTTTGTTAGATTTGTGTAGGCCCCAGCAACATCGAGTGAGGTGGGCGGGGCCTCTTTTCGCGCCTCAGTTGTGCATTTAGTTATACAGACAAGCAGCAAGCAACTTCTCCTGAGATCCTGATAATCTTCTGAGGGCCTATTCGAAGCTTTAACCCCATATTATCGTTCCTAAGGGCAGGTAGGGCCACAGCAGAGCTGTGGCAAGGTGCTTATAGGGGTTTTTAACCGGTTTTAGACAAATTTCAATCCGTTTTTTTCATTTGGAGGGTATATTGCTTATTAACTTGTGGTGTAATCCTTCTAAAGCTTAGTGGGTACACTGTTAAAATTTCGGAAAAATTGAAGCAATTTTAACCTGTTTTTCTCTTAAAGGCACAGTACCGTTTTTGCAAATTGTGTTTTTTTCATTAAATAAAGTGTTTTCCAAGCTTGCTTGCTTTATTACTATTCTGTTTAACATGTCTGACACTGAGGAAACTCATTGCTCAATTTCTTTAGAAGCCATTGTGGAACCCCCGTGTCCCACTTGTACTGATATGTCTATAAATTGCAAACAGCATATTTTGACTTATAAAAATTTGGCATTAAATGATTCTCAGACAGAAGGAAGTCAGGTTTTGCCATCTAGTTCTCCCCAAGTGTCACCACCGGTAACTCCCGCACAAGCGACGCCAAGTACTTCTAGTGCGTCTAATTCTTTCACCTTGCAAGATATGGCTTCAGTTATGAATACTACCCTCACAGAGGTTTTATCTAAACTGCCTGGGTTGCAAGGGAAGCCCAGTAGCTCTGGGTTAAGAACAAATGCTGAGCATTCTAACGCTTTAGTGGCCATATCTGATATTCTCTCACAATGTTCTGAAGTAGGGATGAGGGATTTGCTGTCTGAGGGAGAGATTTCTGATTCAGGAAAGATGTTCCCTCAGACAGATTCAGATATGACGGCATTTAAATTTAAGCTAGAGCACCTCCGCTTATTGCTCAGGGAGGTTTTAGCTACTCTGGATGATTGTGACCCTATTGTAGTTCCAGAGAAATTGTGTAAAATGGAAAAATATTTAGAGGTTCCTGTTTACACTGATGTTTTTCCGGTCCCTAAGAGGATTTCGGACATTGTTACTAAGGAATGGGATAGACCAGGTATTCCGTTCTCTCCCTCTCCTGTTTTTAAGAAAATGTTTCCCATTTCTGACACCATAAAGGACTCATGGCAGACGGTCCCTAAGGTGGAGGGAGCTATTTCTACCCTGGCTAAGCGTACAACTATACCTATTGAAGACAGTTGTGCTTTCATTGATCCTATGGATAAAAAATTAGAGGGTCTCCTAAAGAAAAATTTTGTTCATCAAGGTTTTCTTCTTCAACCTATAGCGTGCATTGTTCCTGTAACCACTGTGGCTGCCTTTTGGTTTAAGGCTCTAGAAGAGGCTCTTCAGATGGAGACCCCACTAGATGATATTTTGGACAGAATTAAGGCTCTTAAGTTGGCTAATTCTTTTATTACAGACGCCGCTTTTCATGTTGCTAAATTAGCGGCTAAGAATTCAGGTTTTGCCATTTTAGCGTGTAGAGCTTTATGGCTTAAGTCCTGGTCAGCTGATGTGTTATCTAAATCTAAGCTTTTGTCCATCCCTTTCAAAGGTAAGACCCTATTCGGGCCTGCACTGAAAGAGATCATTTCAGACATTACTGGAGGGAAGGGTCATACCCTCCCTCAGGATAAGTCAAATAAGACAAGGACCAAACAAAATAATTTTCGTTCCTTTTGAAACTTCAAGAGTGGTCCCACTTCCTCTTCCCCTGCTGCAAAGCAAGAGGGGAATTTTGCTCAATCCAAGCCAACCTGGAGACCTAATCAGGCTTGGAACAAGGGTAAACAGGCAAAAAAGCCTGCTGCTGCCACTAAGTCAGCATGAAGGGGTAACCCCCGATCCGGGACCGGATCTAGTAGGGGGCAGACTCTCTGTTTGCTCAGGCCTGGGCAAGAGATGTTCAGGATTCCTGGCCAGTAGAAATTGTAACCCAGGGATACCTTCTAGATTTCAAGGATTCCCCTCCAAGGGGTAGGTTCCATCTTTCTCAATTGTCTGTAAACCCGACAAAAAGAGAGGCGTTCTTACGCTGTGTAGAAGACCTTTTTACCATGGGAGTGATCTGCCCAGTTCCAACAGCAGAACAGGGGCAGGGGTTCTACTCCAATCTGTTTATAGTTCCCAAAAAGGAAGGAACCTTCAGACCAATTCTGGATATCAAGATCCTAAACCAATTCCTAAGAGACCCATCTTTCAAGATGGAGACCATTCGGACTATCTTACCATTGATCCAGGAGGGTCAATATATGACCACCGTGAACTTAAAGGATGCGTATCTACACATTCCTATCCACAAAGATCATCACCAGTTCCTCAGGTTTGCCTTTCTGGACAAGCATTATCAGTTTGTGGCTCTTCATTTCGGGTTGGCCACGGTGCCACGAATCTTCACGAAGGTGCTAGGGTCCCTTCTGGTGGTTCTAAGGCCACGGGGCATAGCAGTGGCGCCTTACCTAGACGACATTCTAATTCAAGCGTCGACCTTCCAACTAGCCAAGTCTCACATGGTCTTAGTGTTGGCCTTTCTAAGATCTCACGGGTGGAAGGTGAACATAAAAAATATTTCTCTTTTCCCCCTCACAAGAGTTTCATTTCTAGGGACTCTGATAGACTCAGTGGACATGAAAATATTTCTGACGGAGGTCAGAAAATCAAAGATTTTGTGCACTTGCCGAGCTCTTCACTCCATTCCTCGGCCATCAGTGGCTCAGTGTATGGAGGTAATCGGTCTAATGGTAGCGGCAATGGATATAGTTCCGTTTGCTCGCTTGCATCTCAGACCACTGCAACTATGCATGCTCAATCAGTGGAATGGGGATTATGCAGATTTATCTCCTCAGATAAATCTGGATCAAGAGACCAGAGACTCTCTTCTTTGGTGGTTGTCACAGGATCATCTGTCCTAGGGACTGTGTTTCCGCAGGCCAGAATCGGTTATAGTGACGACAGGCGCCAGCCTTATGGGCTGGGGTGCAGTCTGGAATTCCCTGAAAGCTCAGGGTTTGTGGACTCGGGAGGAGGCTCTCCTACCGATAAATATTCTGGAATTAAGAGGAATATTCAATGCTCTTCAGGCATGGCCTCAGCTGGCTTCGGCCAGATTCATCAGGTTTCAGTTGGACAACATCACGACTGTGGCTTATATCAATCATCAGGGCGGAACAAAGAGTTCCTTAGCGATGATAGAGGTCTCAAGGATAATCCGATGGGCAGAGGTTCACTCTTGCCATCTGTCAGCGATCTATATCCCAGGTGTAGAGAACTGGGAGGCAGATTTTCTAAGTCGTCAGACTTTTCATCTGGGGGAGTGGGAACTCCATCCGGAGGTGTTTGCTCAGCTGGTTCGGCTATGGGGCACACCAGAATTCGATCTGATGGCGTCTCGTCAGAACGCCAAACTTCCTCGTTACGGCTCCAGGTCAAGGGATCCTCAGGCTGTACTGATAGATGCTCTAGCAGTACCCTGGTCGTTCAACCTGGCTTATGTGTTTCCATCTTTCCCTCTCCTTCCACGTCTGATTGCCAGAATCAAACAGGAGAGAGCATCAGTGATTTTGATAGCGCCTGCGTGGCCACGCAGGATTTGGTATGCAGACCTGGTGGACATGTCATCTCTTCCACCATGGTCTCTGCCATTGAGACAGGACCTTCTGATTTAAGGTCCATTCAAGCATCCAAATCTAATTTCTCTGCAACTGACTGCTTGGAGATTGAACGCTTGATTCTATCAAAGCGAGGTTTCTCTGAGTCAGTCATAAATACCTTGATTCAGGCTCTAAAGCCTGTTACCAGGAAAATCTATCATAAGATATGGCGTAAATATCTTTTTTGGTGCGAATCCAAAGGCTTCTCCTGGAGTAAGATCAGGATTCCTAGGATTTTGTCTTTTCTCCAAGAGGGATTGGAGAAAGGATTGTCAGCTAGTTCCCTAAAAGGACAGATATCTGCTCTGTCTATTTTGTTGCACTAGTAACTGGCAGATATTCCAAACGTTCTGGCTTTTTGTCAGGCTTTGGCTAGAATTAAGCCTGTGTTTAAACCTGTTGCTCCACCATGGAGTCTAAATTTAGTTCTTAGAGTTATCAGAATATCAATCAGGAAATTGTTGTTCCTGCTCTGTGTCCTAATCCTTCTTGTAAGAAGGAACGTCTGTTGCACAACTTGGACGTGGTTCATGCTTTGAAATTTTATTTGCAGGCAACCAAAGATTTTCGTCAAACATCTTCTTTGTTTGTTTTCTATTCTGGAAAGCGTAGGGGTCAAAAGGCTACGGCGACTTCTCTATCCTTTTGGCTGAAAATCATCATCCGTTTAGCTTATGAGACTGCTGGACAGCAGCCTCCTGAAAGGATTACAGCAAATTCTACTAGAGCAGTAGCTTCCACATGGGCTTTTAAAAATGATGCTTCAGTTGAACAGATTTGTAAGGCTGCGACTTGGTCTTCGCTCCATACCTTTTCTAAATTTTACAAATTTGATACTTTTGCTTCTTCGGAGGCTATTTTTGGGAGAAAGGTTTTGCAAGCAGTGGTGCCTTCCGTTTAGGTTCCTGTCTTGTCCCTCCCTTTATCCGTGTCCTAAAGCTTTGGTATTGGTATTCCACAAGTAAGGATGAATCCGTGGACTCAGTACATCATGCAAAAGAAAACAAAATTTATGCTTACCTGATAAATTTCTTTCTTTTGCGATGTACCGAGTCCACGGCCTGCCCTGTCTATTCAAGACAGATGGTATTTTTTATTTTTTTTTAATTGAAAAACTTCAGTCACCTCTGCACCTTATAGTTTCTCCTTTTTCTTCCTTGGCCTTCGGTCGAATGACTGGGGGGTGGAGTTAAGGGGGGAGCTATATAGACAGCTCTGCTGTGGTGCTCTCTTTGCCACTTCCTGTTAGGAAGGATAATATCCCACAAGTAAGGATGAATCTGTGGACTCGGTACATTGCAAAAGAAAGAAATTTATCAGGTAAGCATAAATTTTGTTTTTTCCAACACAGTTGAGTGATTGCCCCAGTTCCTGTTCCGATCAGGGTCTTGTCCCTCCCTTTATCCGTGTCCTAAAGCTTTGGTATTGGTATCCCACAAGTAAGGATGAATCCGTGGACTTGGTACATCATGCAAAAGAAAACAAAATGTATGCTTACCTGATAAATTTCTTTCTTTTGCGATGTACCGAGTCCACGGCCCGCCCTTTCTATTCAAGACAGATGGTATTTTTTTTTTTTAAATTGAAAAACTTCAGTCACCTCTGCACCTTATAGTTTCTCCTTTTTCTTCCTTGGCCTTCGGTCGAATGACTGGGGGGTGGAGTTAAGGGGGGAGCTATATAGACAGCTCTGCTGTGGTGCTCTCTTTGCCACTTTCTGTTAGGAAGGATAATATCCCACAAGTAAGGATGAATCCGTGGACTTGGTACATCGCAAAAGAAAGAAATTTATCAGGTAAGCATAAATTTTGTTTTTTCCAACACAGTTGAGTGATTGCCCCAGTTCCTGTTCCGATCAGGGTCTTGGATTCCACTCCATCCTCTTCAGTCTAGGAGTAGACATACAGACCCATCTTAGACTTGAAAACTCTAAACACACATGTACAAACAAACACACACTTTCCAGAGCATACACATGTACACACAAACACACACTCTCCAGAGCATACACATGTACACACAAACACACACTCTTCAGAGCATACACATACACATGTACCCACAAACACACACTCTCCAGAGCATATACATGTACACACAAACACACACTTTCCAGAGCATACACATGTACACACAAACACACACTCTCCAGAGCATACACATGTACACACAAACACACACTACAGAGCACATACAAATGTATGTACACACTCTATATAATACAATATTAAAAATACAAAGTATGTGTGCAATGTGCAGTATACTGAGGTGTGTCTGACCTGTAACATTTGGGGAGAACAAGATCAGCTATGGATCATCTAATCAATCAAGCTGATGCTTTTCAATGTGATTCTGGTGTGCGGATAGCTGGTTAAATAGATTTAGGGCTGGTTAAAGAGATTTAGGGTATCAACAGGAGCAAAGTAAGGTAAAGACTGAGGAGGAAGCATGGAGGTGCAGACAAATATAGGTTTACTGTCTAGAACAGCAGAACTACTGTAGGAAGCTGTAAAATCTGAGACAGAGAGAAAAAAATCTATCAAAATAAGCCTTACATTAATGTGTGAACTATTAGCATGACACTATACATCAGCCACAGAAGCACATGTCACTTCCCTCTCATCCTGCACTAGACAATGCTGCATGGGGAGGGGCGTGTGTGCACTTATTCTTCCCACTGACACCTTTCTACTAAGCACTGTTCCCCTAACAAACCAAACTTCAGTTAGTTGATCTGAGGGACACAGCAGAAAGAGCAAGGCTAAGGGGACCAACAGACTGGATGCTGTCTGACCAAGGCTGCAGGAATACAGTGTGAGACGAGTCACACAGCCTCAATACTGAAGAGAGCAGTGTCTGCAGCTGCACAGATGTTCAAATCCTCATGTGCCTGCAGCTCCATCTTTCTGCTGCATGCGCCTACAGTCAGCCCTACCCTGAACAATACCCACCACCAGAGCAGTTACCTGGTAACAGTGATAACCCCAGCAGGACCTTTTCTTATGCAGTGGGATTGGATGCCAAGTTAGGGCTTAGCATTCAGTGCTGCACAGTGCACATCTAAAAAAGCACATGGCACTAGCTTGGCATGTCACATGATACCGGCAGGGTCTGGCACAGTTTCTCACAAATAAATATAAGCATAGAACTTTTGACTGTTACAGTATTAAGACTGACATCAGCAGTCTTGGGCCCCACAACAAAGACTGGGCCCTGGGCAGCTTTCCCTTTTGCCCTGTGTTAAAGACGGCCCTGACTGGGGTTTGAGGGAAGGGGAGTGATACTTAACAGCTTGGCTGTTCTGCTCTTTGCCTCCTCCTGCTGGCCAGGAGTGATATTCCTAACAGTAAATGATGACGTCGTGGACTCACCATATCTGGAAATAAATAAATTTATCAGGTAAGCATAAATTTTGTTTTTAAAAAGCTTCCAGTTTACTACTATCATCAGATTAGCTTTGTTCTCATTGTATTCTTAGTTGGCATGTAGCAGATACATGTCTAGGGCACTACATGACAGCAAATACTGTTGCTATCTAGTGTTCTAGCAAATGTTTAACACTGATAAAAGTATTGTTGAAAAACTGCTGCCATATAGTGCTCCTGACATGTGCACGCTTCTGAGCCTACTTACCTGCTTTAAGGTTTGCCAGGTGTCGAGTATTCAACCAGACAGTCCAGTATTTTAGCAGCCTGTCCAATAAAATCTTTACAAAAATAATGGGCACTATTCCCTGAGTGTTAGCGAAATATAAATATATATGCTTCAATGCATTAGAAATATGGAGCCTAAAGATGTGAGGGGCAGTCAAGGGGATCAAATCACCACTGTTTACATGTATTACTAGCAATCAAAGCAGTAAATTATTGATTTGATTGTTACTGGCAGCCAAGGGGTATGATGATTGCTTGGTTGTGAAAAATATACATTGTGGGATGTGGACTTTTGCAGATGCACTGTGTGACCACAACTAACATTGTGACTAGGGTTGCACCGATACCATTTTTTTATGACTGGGTACAAGTACCGGAACTTGTTTTCAAATACTCGCCGATACCAATTACCGATACTTTTTCTTTAATTTCATGTGACAGTTTACCAAGCACAATAAAGACTAATTATTTAAGATTCATTCTTTATAATTATAAAGGGCTGTAATTCAAAAGACATTATGAAATAATAAAAAAGTTCACTAAATATGTTTATAAATAAAAAATATTACAATAAAATATTACATTTAAAGGGGTGTGCAATTGGGTTGTAGGGCTGTTATATAACATCAATCTGACATGTGTATGGAGGTTCGACTCTAAGTTAAACAGTTTCCACACTACTGCATGGGGCAGAAAGATATTTTTGGGCCATTTTAGCCAGAGCTGGAAATCTGTTTAATAACTGCCCAGTACTTCAGGGGTTTGTCTGAACGAGGTACAGTGATCTCTCCTACAATAATACAAATAACAGCAATTTGTATTGGCAGAACAGTAGTAAACAATTTTTAGTTTAGTCTCCACTCCAGTTTAAAATGAAATGGGAACATGCAGTTTGAAAAAAACGCCACAAGATAGCATATGGGTAGTAAGTGGAGGTATCGGTTTAAGTATTGGTGCATTTCAACAAGTACAAGTACTCATGCAAATACTTGGTATCGGTACCGATACCGATACTAGTATCGGTATCGGTGCATCCCTAATTGTGACCAGTCACTTACAGACTGTCCAGTTTTTTGCAGAGGACGGCTGGCAACCCTAAACGCTTTTCAACAAAGGATAACAAGTGAACAAAGTAAATTTAATAATAGAATTACATTTTTTTAAATTGTATGCCCAATCTGAATCATGAAAGAAAAATGTGTTTCTTGTGTCTTCCATTGGTCCACATGCAAATCATGGCTGTCTATTGTGAGAATGAACATGATAGTATAAGTGTGTGAATGTACAGGTGTCAGAGTATTAATGTAAATATGTAACAATGTAACCATACCTGTATGTAGTTTTACTTGCTATACAACTGATACCAGTGCATGAAGAATACTGCTATATCTGTAGTGGGTCTCCTGCATAACAGAACTTATCACAGAGGCAGTGCTAAGTTTTTAGAAGAAGCATTTTTGCAAATTGGAGTATCTTACACCTAGATTTATAGTTCTGCGTTAGCCGTCAAAAGCAGCGTTAAGGGCTCCTAACGCTGCTTTTGGCCGCCCGCTGGTCTTTAGAGTCAGGCAGGTACAGGTCTACCGCTCATTTCCCTACCGCAATTCCAGGCTACCGCAAATCCCCTTATGCCAATTGCGTATCCTATCTTTTCAATGGTATTTGGAGTCTTGGGAGAAGTGAGCGGTAGAGCCTCTACCGACAAGATTCCAACCGCAAAAAAAAGTCTAAATGGGCTAACGCGTGAATATAAAGCTCTTAACTACTGTGCTCTAAAGTACACTAACACCCATAAATTACCTATGTACCCCTAAACTGAGGCCCCCCCACATCGCTGCCACTGCGATAAATTTTTTTAACCCCTAATCTGCCGACCGGACACCGCCGCCACCTACATTATCCCTATGAACCCCTAATCTGCTGCCCCTAACATCGCCGACCCCTATATTATATTTATTAACCCCTAATCTGCCCCCCCAATGTCACCGCTACCTAATTACACTTATTAACCCCTAATCTGCCGAACGGACCTCGCCGCCACTATAATAAATGTATTAACCCCTAAACCGCCGCACTCCCGCCTCGCAAACACTATAATAAATAGTATTAACCCCTAATCTGCCCTCCCTAACATTGCCGCCACCTACCTATAATTATTAACCCCTAATCTGCCGCCCGCACCTTCGCCGCTACTATAATACATTTATTAACCCCTAAACCTAACTCTAACCCTAACCCTAACACCCCCTTAACATAAGTATAATTTAAATTAAACTAAATAATATTCCTAAAATTAACTAAATTATTCTTATTTAAAACTAAATACTAATAGTTACATTGTAGCTATTTTAGGATTTATATTTATTTTACAGGCAACTTTGTATTTATTTTAACTAGGTACATTAGCTATTAAATAGTTAATAACTATTTAATAGCTACCTAGTTAAAATAACTACAAAATTACCTGTAAAATAAATCCTAACCTAAGTTACAATTAAACCTAACACTACACTATCATTACAAAACAAACACTAAATTACACCTTGGATGAAGAATTCGGCTCGGCTGAGTGAAGACGACTCAAGGTAGGGAGATCTTCAGGGGGTTAGGGTGGGTTAGAGTAGGGGTATGTGGGTGGTGGGTTGTAATGTTGGGGGGGTATTGTATTTTTATTTTCATGCAAAAGAGCTGATTACTTTTGGGCAAGGCCCCGCAAAAAGCCCTTTTAAGGGCTGGTAAAAGAGCTGATTACTTTTGTATTTTAGAATAGGGTAGGGACTTTTTTATTTTGGGGGGATTTTTTATTTTATTAGGGGGCTTAGATAATGTGTAATTAGTTTAAACTGCTTGTAATTCTTTTTTATTTTTTGTAATTTAGTGGGGGGGGGGGTTGTATTATAGAATAGTTTATTTTATTGTATTTTATTTTATGTAATTGTAGGTAATTTATTTAATTAATGTAATGATAGTGTAGTGTTAGGTTTAATTGTAACTTAGGTTAGGATTTATTTTACAGGTAATTTTGTAGTTATTAACTATTTAATAGCTATTGTACCTAGTTAAAATAAATACAAAGTTGCCTGTAAAATAAATATAAATCCTAAAATAGCTACAATGTAACTATTAGTGATATTGTAGCTATATTAGGGTTTATTTTATAGGTAAGTATTTAGTTTTAAATAGGAATAGTTTAGTTAATTTTAGGAATATTATTTTGTTTAATTTAAATTATATTTATGTTAGGGGGTGTTAGGGTTAGGTTTAGGGGTTAATAAATTGATAGTAGCGGCGACGGTGCGGGCGGCAGATTAGGGGTTAATGATTGTAGGTAGGTGGCGGCGATGTTAGGGAGGGCAGATTAGGGGTAAATACTATTTATTCTAGTGTTTGCGAGGCGGGAGTGCATCGGTTTAGGGGTTAATACATTTATTATAGTGGCGACGAGGTCCGGTCGGCAGATTAGGGTTAATAAGTGTAGGTAAGGTAGCGGCGACGTGGGGGGGGCAGATTAGTGGTTAATAAATATAATATAGGGTCGGCAGTGTTAGGGGCAGCAGATTAGGGGTTCATAGGGATAATTTAGGTTGCTGCGGTGTCCGGAGCGGAAGATTAGGGGTTAATAATAATATGCAGGTGTCAGCGATAGCGGGGACGGCAGATTAGAAGTTAATAAGTGTAAGGTTAGGGGTGTTTAGACTCGGGGTTCATGTTAGGGTGTTAGGTGCAGACTTAGAAAGTGTTTCCCCATAGGAAACAATGGGGCTGCGTTAGGAGCTGAACGCTGCACTTTTTTGCAGGTTTTTTTTTCAGCCCAAACTGCCCCATTGTTTCCTAAGGGGATATCGTGCACGAGCACGTTTTTCCAGCTTACCGCTACCGTAAGCAACACTGGTATTGAGGGTTGAAGTGGAGCTAAGTTAGGCTCAACGCTCCATTTTTTGAGCCTAACGCAGCCCCTTAGACAACTCTAAATACCAGCGTTGTTGGAAGGGTGCGCTGGAAAAAAAAGCAGCATTAGCTACGCGGGTCTTTACCGACAAAACTCTAAATCTAGGCGTTAGTTTTTATTTGATGTCCCTTTAAAAGTGATTGGTTCAAGACCCCACATATGCAATATGATAAAGGAAGAAACCCTAAAAGCAAAGTTTCCAACATAGAAAAATATATGTAGGGACACTACAGGGGTGTAAGTAAGCAGTTTATCAGAGGATTGAAAGAACCTACTGTTTCCACCCTGAAACCCCCAATGTAAATTGCACAGAATCTTACTTGGAAATTTATTAAAAGGAGAACAGAATATTGCACTTACTGTATCTATTTATTATAGCGAAGATAAAAGCATGAGATTAAAATCCTCCATTTCATAAAAGTCAAACTACAGAATTTATTGCATAGGCAATTACCAGATCTAGGCAAGTATGCCCACTTGCCTTTACCCAAAAACACTCCATATACACTGTAACCAAAGGATTCTGGGTAAGATATGAAAATTAGATATGCAATTGCTGTGTTTAGTATCAGAAGCAAAAATCCTGAGATGTTGCATATCTAATTTGCATATCTTACCTAGAATCCTTTGGTGCAATAGTAACAGTGTTTATGGAATATTTCTGGGTAAAGGACTACTTGCCTAGATGTGCTAAGTGCCTATGCAATAAATTCTGTTGTTTTTATACATACATACATACGGCTCTTTTGATGCAATTAATTTGCTCTTGAAAAAGCATACTTCTGGTAAAGCTGGCCTTTCGAACGCCAGAACTGCTTCTTCACAACCAAAAAACCTTTCCTCTAGGGGACTTGAGCCAGGGGGACTTGGAAAGAACTGACAAACTGTTAAGTATTTTTCGGATTACACATATTTATTACATTGTCTTTCGGGACTTTTGCACTGCCGATATTAACTGGATTAATAACTATCGGCTAGATTGTGAGTTTTGCGTTATGAGTAAAAAAGCAGCGCTATGGGTTATAACGCTGCTTTTTCACTACAGCTGCTATTATGAGTCTTGTAGGTACAGCTGTCCCGCACACTTTTTTGGCCTTAGCGCAAATTAACTTACGCAATCTTCGTAAAGTCTTTTTTCAATGGGACTTCCATAGCCCTGATATTACAAGATTTTTCTGTGAGGCCAAAAAGTGAGCAGTACAGCCTATCCCGCAAGATTTGTAACGCATTCTAAAGTCAGTAGTTATGAGTTTTACGCTGCAAAGCTGTAGCATAAAACTCATAACTAAAGTGCTAAAAAGTACACTAACACCCATAAACTACCTATTAACCCCTAAACCGAGGCCCTCCCGCATCGCAAACACTAAAATAAAATGATTAACCCCTAATCTGCCGCTCCCGACATCGACGCCACTATACTAAACATATTAACCCCTAAACCACTGCACTCCCGCATCACAAACACTAGTTAAATATTATTAACCCCTAATCTGCCGCTCCCGACATCGCCGCCACTAGAATAAACATATTAACCCCTAAACAGCTGCACTCCCGCCTCGCAAACATATTATTAACCCCTAATCTGCTGTCCCTAACATCGCCGCAACCTACATTACAGTTATTAACCCCTAATACGCCGCCCCCAACGTCGCCACCACTATACTAAAGTTATTAACCCCTAAACCTAAGTCTAACCCTAACACCCCCTAACTTAAATATAATTAAAAGAAATCTAAAAAAAAATCCTATTATTAACTAAATAATTCCTATGTAAAACTAAATACTTACCTATAAAATAAACCCTAAGCTAGCTACAATATAACTAATAGTTACATTATAGCTAGCTTAGGTTTTATTTTTATTTTACAGGCAAGTTTGTATTTATTTTAACCAGGTAGAATATTACTAAATAGTTATTAACTATTTACTAACTACCTAGCTAAAATAAATACAAATTTACCTGTAAAATAAAACCTAACCTGTTACACTAACACCTAACCTTACACTACAATTAAATTAATTACATAAATTAAATACAATTACCTAAATTATAAAAAAACAAACAAACACTAAATTACACAAAATAAAAAACAAATTATCTGATATTTAAACTAATTACAACTAATCTAACAGCCCTATCAAAATAACCCCCCCCCCCCCAAAAAAAAAAAAAAAAACCCTAGCCTAAACTAAACTACCAATAGTCCTTAAAAGGGCCTTTTGGGGGGGGGGGGGGCATTGTCCGAAATAAATCAGCTCTTTTACCTGTAAAATAAAAAATAAAAAACCCCAACAGTAAAACCCACCACCCACAAAACCAACCCCCAAATAAAAACCTAACTAAAAAACCTAAGCTCCCCATTGCCCTGAAAAGGGCATTTGGATGGGCATTGCCCTTAAAAGGGCATTTAGCTCTATTGCTGCCCAAACCCCTAATCTAAAAATAAAACCCACCCATAAACCCTTAAAAAAGCCTAACACTAACCCCCGAAGATCCACTTACAGTTTTGAAGACCGGACATCCATCCTAAACGAAGCCGGGAGAAGATGCCATATGGATGAAGACTTCTTCCCGTCTGGAGGACCACTTCTGCAAAAAATGTATAACAGGAGCACCAGGTAAAGTGATAAAAATTATAAATTTTATTGAAATACAAAGGGTATATTAACCCAGGGTAAGAACACACAAAAAGGAAAAGTTTGAACCAACAAACTGATGAACAAAGGCTGACCGGTTTCGGCTGTTGCCTTACTCCTAGCCTGCTTCTTCTGCAGGCTTGGATGAAGACTTCTCCCAGCTTCGTTGAGGACTTCTTGCCGCTTCGATGAGGACCTCTCCCGGCTTCGTTTAGGATGGATGTCTGGTCTTCAAAACTGTAAGTGGATCTTCGGAGGTTAGTGTTAGGCTTTTTTAAGCATTTATTGGGTGGGTTTTATTTTTAGATTAGGGGTTTGGGCAGCAATAGAGCTAAATGCCCTTTTAAGGGCAATGCCCTTTTCAGGGCAATGGAGAACTTAGTTTTTTTTAGTTAGGTTTTTATTTGGGGGGTTGGTTGTGTGGGTGGTGGGTTTTACTGTTGGGGGGGTTGTTAAGGGTTATTGGTAGTTTAGTTTAGGCTAGGTTTCTTATTTGGGGGTGGGGGCTTTTTTTATTTTAATAGGGCTATTAGATTAGGTGTAATTAGTTTAAATATCTGATCATTTGTTTTTTATTTTGTGTAATTTAGTGTTTAATTTTTTTGTAATTTAGATAATTGTATTTAATTTATGTAATTAATTTAATTGTAGTGTAAGGTTAGGTGTTAGTGTAACTCAGGTTAGGTTTTATTTTACAGGTAAATTTGTATTTATTTTAGCTAGGTAGTTAGTAAATAGTTAATAACTATTTAGTAACTATTCTACCTAGTTAATATAAATACAAACTTAGCTGTAAAATAAAAATAAAACCTAAGATAGCTACAATGTAACTATTAGTTATATTGTAGCTAGCTTAGGGTTTATTTTATAGGTATTTAGTTTTAAATAGGAATTATTTTGTTAATGATAGGAATATTTGTTTAGATTTCTTTTAATTATATTTAAGTTAGGGGGTGTTAGGGTTAGGGTTAAACTTAGGTTTAGGGGTTAATAACTTTAGTATAGTGGCGGTGACATTGGGGACGGCAGATTAGGGGTTAATAAATGTAGGTATGTGGCGGCGATGTTAGGGGCGGCAGATTAGGGGTTAATAATATTTAACTAGTGTTTGCGAGGCGGGAGTGCGGCGGTTTAGGGGGTTAATATGTTTATTATAGTGGTGGCGATGTCCGGAGCGGCAGATTAGGGATTAATAAGTGTAGGTAGGTTGCGGCAACATTGGGGGCAGTAGATTAGGGGTTAATAAGTATAATGTAGGTGTCAGCAACGTTGGGGCAGCAGATTAGGGTTTAATAAGTATAATGTAGGTGGCGGCGATGTTGGGGGCAGCAGATTAGGGGTTAATAAGTGTACGATTAGGGGTGTTTAGACTCGGGGTTCATGTTAGGGTGCTAGGTGTAAAGATAAATTTAGTTTCCCCATAGGAATCAATGGGGCTGTGTTACAGAGCTTTACCCTGCTTTATTGCAGGTGTTAGGCTTTTTTTCAGCTGGCTCTTCCCATTGATGTCTATGGGGAAATCGTGCTCGAGCACGTACAACCAGCTCACCGCTGACTTACGCATCGCTGGTATTGGAGTGCGGTATGAAGCTCAATTTTGCTCTACGCTCACTTCTTGCCTAATAACGCCGGGTTTAGGAAAACCTGTAATACAAGCGCTGTAGGTAAGTGAGCAGTGACAATAATGTGCAAGTCAACACCGCACCCCTCTTACCGCAAAACTCATAATCTAGCTGTTTGATATTGCATTAAAAATTATTAAGACTTGTGTATTTTTACTCATATCTTTTACTTTTTGTTTTTTTGACCACCAAGGATTCTAGAAACAATAGGATTGAGGTCGCATTCTATTGGCTGTTCCAATCAGCCAATAGAATGCAACCTCAATCCTATTACTGATTGCATCAGCCAATAGGATTTTTCCTACCTTAATTCCGAATGGCTGATAGAATCCTATCAGCCAATAGGAATTCAAAGGATGCCATCTTGGATGAGGTAATTTAAAGGAACCTTCATTCTTCGCTTGGACTTCGTTTGAAGAGGATGCTCCGCGTTGGCTGGATTGAAGATGGACCTGCTCCGCTCTGGATGGATGAAGATAGAAGATGCCGCCTAGATGAAGACTTCTGCCGCTTAGAGGACCTGTTCTGCCCGGATCGGATGAAGACTTCTGCCCCTCTGAAGGTCCACTTGTGCCCGGCTAGGTGAAGACGTCTCAAGGTAGGGTGATCTTCAAGGGGGCAGTGTTATGTTTTTTAAAGTGGGGATTGGGTGGGTTTTAGAGTAGGGTTGGGTCTGTCGGTGGTGGGTTTTAGTGTTGGGGGGTATTGTTTTTTTTTTACAGGTAATAGAGCTGATTACTTTGGGGCAATGCCCCGCAAAAGGCCCTTTAAAGGGCTATTTGTAATTTAGTATAGGAAAGGGATTTTTTTTTATTTTAGGGGGCTTTTTTATTTTATTAGGGGGATTAGAGTAGGTGTAATTAGTTTAAAAAAATTAATAATTTTTTTATTTTCTGTAATTTAGTGTTTGTTGTTTTTCGTAATTTAGTTTATTTAATTTAATTGTAGTTAATTGTAGTTAGTTTAGGTAATTTATTTAATGATAGTGTAGTGTTGTACTTATTTTAACTAGGTAGTTATTAAATAGTTTAATAACTATTGTACCTAGTTAAAATAAATACAAACTTGCCTGTAAAATAAATATAAACCATAAGATAGATACAAATGTAATTTTAGTTATATTGTAGCTGTCTTATGGTTTATTTTATAGGTAAGTATTTAGTTTTAAATGGGATTAATTTATTAAATTGCAGTTATTTTATTTCATTTTATTTAAATTATATTTAAGTTAGGGGGGCTTAGACTTAGGGTTAGACTTAGGTTTAGGGGTTAATAAATTTAATATAGTAGCGGCGAGGTTGGGGGCAGCATATTAGGGGTTTATATATGTAGATAGGTGTCTGCGATGTTAGGGACGGCAGATTAGGGGTTAATAAAATTGAACTAGTGTTTGAAAAGTTGGAGTGCGGCGGTTTAGGGGTTAATATATTTATTAAAGTGGCGGTGATGTCCAGTCAGCAGATTAGGGGTTAAAAATGTTATTTAAGTGTTTCCGATGTGGGGGGGGGGGCTCAGTTTAGGGTATAATAGGTAGTTTATGGGTGTTAGTGTACTTTTGAGCACTTTAGTTAAGAGTTTTATGTTACGGCGTTAGCCCATAAAACTCTTAACTACTCACTTTTAAATGCGGTAGGAGTCTGGACAGGAGAGGGCGTACCGCTCACTTTGTCCAAGACTCGTAATACCGCCGTTAGGAAAATCCCATTAAAAAGATAGGATACGCAATTGACGTAAGGGGATTTGCAGTATGCTCGAGTCGCGGAAAAAAGGGAGCGGTACACCTGTACCTGCCAGACTCGTAATACCTGTACCTGCCAGACTCGTAGGATACGCAATTGACGTAAGGGGATTTGCAGTATGCTCGAGTCACGGAAAAAAGTGAGCAGTACACCTGTACCTGCCAGACTCGTAATACCAGCGGGCGTTAAAAAGCAGTGTTGGGACCTCTCAACGCTGCTTTTTAAGGCTAACGCAAGACTCGTAATCTAGCAGATTGTTTCTACTTTCTCTAAATATAATATTAACTTTACCAGCCACTGTGAATAGTATGTAATTTAATATACTTAATAGCAAGGCTATGACTATGTATAGTTGGAATTTATTAGATACCTTAAAGGTTATTTCACCTGGGTGATGTATATAAAGGCACTGTATTGGACGTTAGAATCACATGCCTAAAGAAGCCCAATACGATTGATGGGTTTAACACGTGTAGCGTTTGTTTAGCCACGCTAGATCTTTGAAAGATCCATTAGGAGAACCCTGAGGCTGTATTGTAAGGTTCAGTGAGTGGAATAACACAGCGAATTCTGAAGTGCTGTGCATCAATCCGGAGAAATGGTGGAGTGAGACATCACTCTCGCAGCGGACGCAGCCGAAACATGAGCACCAACAGTTTACATACTTCAGTATTGTTTGGTGAGCTTGTCACTCTAGGAGGACTGTATGTAATTTGCTTGCATCAGGGTCTGAAATCCTTGGATCTATGATATGTGACTCCTTGGAAAATAACCCTCTGTTTGGGAAATATTTTGCCTCTGCATCGCTTTGCCACTAACAAGGAAGCTTGCTTGATTCTTTTTGCTTTGCCTACTTAACAAACTCTGCCTTTGCAGCCTTTCTATCTTTACAATGGATAAAGTATATGTTCTAACTCCCTGCTTTCTGTGAATATGGGTGACACAGCTGTTAAGCATGCGAAGATATCAGCAAGGAGGCATGTGGACTATCTGTATCAACCTCTTAAGCAGTCAAGGAGTCATATTAAGTTTATTGATTGTATTTTTGTGAAGGTGTTTAGATTTGCATTTAGCAGTCTCTCCACTGGTGATTTAGTGGGTTAATAAATGTTTCATTGTTTCATAAACATATATTGTGCCTTTCATCTGTTGGTAACCTATCTGACTTTTTGTAAATTGATATTATATGGGTAGTGCTGGATAAGGGTCCACTTGCATTTTATCTCCTTTTTTCTTAATACAGATATATATATACATATACACACACATATATATACATATACACACACATATACACTCACCGGCCACTTTATTAGGTACAGCTTGCTAGTACCGGGTTGGACCCCCTTTTGCCTTCAGTACTGCCTTCATTCTTTGTGGCATAGATTCAACAAGGTGTTGGAAACATTCCTCAGAGGTTTTGGTCCATATTGACATGATAGCATGCTGCATATTTGTTGGCTACACATCCATGATGCGAATCTCCGGTTCCACCACATCCCAATGGTGCTCTATTGGATTGAGATCTGGTGACTGTGGAGCTCATTGGAGTATAGTGAACTCATTGTCATGTTTAAGAAACCAGTTTGAGATTATCTGAGTTTTGTGACATGGTGCATTAACCTGCTGGAAGTAGCTTTCAGAAGATGGGTCCATTGTAGTCATAAAGAGATGAACATGGTCAGCAACAATACTCAGGTAGGCCGTGGCATTTAAACAATGCTTAATTGGAACTAAGGGGCCCAAAGTGTGCCAAGAAATTATCCCCCACACCATTACACCACCACCACCTGCCTGAACCATTGAGACAAGACAGGATGGATCCATGCTTTCATGATGTTTACGCCAAATTATAACACTACCATCTGAATGTTGCAGCTGAAATCGAGACTCATCAGACCATGCAACGTTTCTCCAATCTTCTATTCAATTTTGTGGAGCCTGTGCGAATTGTAGCCTCAGTTTCCTGTTCTTAGCTGACAGGAGTAGCACCTGGTGTGGTCTTCTGCTGCTGTAGTCCATCTGCTTCAAGGTTCGACATGTTGTGCGTTCAGAGATGGTATTCTGCATACCTTGGTTGTAACAAGTTTTTATTTGAGTTACTGTTGCCTTTCTATCATCACCCATTCTCCTCTGGCCTCTGAAATCAACAAAGCATTTTCGTCCACACAACTGTTACTCACCGGATATTTTCTCTTTTTTGGGCCATTCTCTTTAAACCCTAGAGATGGTTGTGTGTGAAAATCCCAGTAGATCAGCAGTTTTTTAAATACTCAGACCAGCCCATCTGGCACCAACAACCATGCCATGTTCAAAGTCACTTAAAACCCCTTTCTTCCCCTTTGTGATGCTCAGTTTGAACTTCAGCAAGTTGTCTTCACCACATCTAGATGCCTAAATGCATTGAGTTTCTGCCCTGTGATTGACTGATTAGCAATGTGTATTACAAAGCAATTGAACAGGTGTACCTAATAAAGTGGCCAGTGAGTGTACAGGGAGTGCAGAATTATTAGGCAAGTTGTATTTTTGAGGATTAATTTTATTATTGAACAACAACAACCATGTTCTCAATGAACCCAAAAAACTCATTAATATCAAAGCTGAATAGTTTTGGGAGTAGTTTATAGTTTGTTTTTAGTTATAGCTATTTTAGGGGGATATCTGTGTGTGCAGGTGACTATTACTGTGCATAATTATTAGGCAACTTAACAAAAAACAAATATATACCCATTTCAATTATTTATTTTTACCAGTGAAACCAATATAACATCTTAACATTCACAAATATACATTTCTGACATTCATAAACAAAACAAAAACAAATCAGTGACCAATATAGCCACCTTTCTTTGCAAGAACACTCAAAAGCCTGCCATTCATGGATTCTGTCAGTGTTTTGATCTGTTCACCATCAACATTGCGTGCAGCAGCAACCACAGCCTCCCAGACACTGTTCAGAGAGGTGTACTGTTTTCCCTCCTTGTAAATCTCACATTTGATGATGGACCACAGGTTCTCAATGGGGTTCAGATCAGGTGAACAAGGAGGCCATGTCATTCGATTTTCCTCTTTTATACCCTTTCTTGCCAGCCACGCTGTGGAGTACTTGGACGCGTGTGATGGAGCATTGTCCTGCATGAAAATCATGTTTTTCTTGAAGGATGCAGACTTCTTCCTGTACCACTGCTTGAAGAAGGTGTCTTCCAGAAACTGGCAGTAGGACTGGGAGTTGAGCTTGACTCCATCCTCAACCCAAAAAGGCCCCACAAGCTCATCTTTGATGATACCAGCCCAAACCAGTACTCCACCTCCACCTTGCTGGTGTCTGAGTCGGACTGGAGCTCTCTGCCCTTTACCAATCCAGCCACGGGCCCATCCATCTGGCCCATCAAGACTCACTCTCATTTCATCAGTCCATAAAACCTTAGAAAAATCAGTCTTGAGATATTTCTTGGCGCAGTCTTGACATTTCAGCTTGTGTGTCTTGTTCAGTGGTGGTCGTCTTTCAGCCTTTCTTACCTTGGCCATGTCTCTGAGTATTGCACACCTTGTGCTTTTGGGCACTCCAGTGATGTTGCAGCTCTGAAATATGGCCAAACTGGTGGCAAGTGGCATCTTGGCAGCTGCACGCTTGACTTTTCTCAGTTCATGGGCAGTTATTTTGTGCCTTGGTTTTTCCACATGCTTCTTGAGACCCTGTTGACTATTTTGAATGAAACGCTTGATTGTTCGATGATCACGCTTCAGAAGCTTTGCAATTTTAAGAGTGCTGCATCCCTCTGCAAGATATCTCACTATTTTTGACTTTTCTGAGCCTGTCAAGTCCTTCTTTTGACCCATTTTGCCAAAGGAAAGGAAGTTGCCTAATAATTATGCACACCTGATATAGGGTGTTGATGTCATTAGACCACACCCCTTCTCATTACAGAGATGCACATCACCTAATATGCTTAATTGGTAGTAGGCTTTCGAGCCTATACAGCTTGGAGTAAGACAACATGCATAAAGGATGATGTGGTCAAAATACTAATTTGCCTAATAATTCTGCACTCCCTGTATATACTCATTTGAGTTACGGTGGAGATGAAAGCATGAGATTAAAATCCTCTATTTCATAAAAGTAAGAGCCATAGAATTATTGTAATTTTCTATACAATAGTTTGCTTTTATATATATATATATATATATATATATATATATATATATATATATATATATATATATATATATATATATATATATATATGTTTTTGTTTTTTATTCCTTTACATATTGGTAATGGTAATAAGTTTTAAGTTATTTAATTAGTTATTACATATTTTGATTATATAATATATATTTTAGACAAGGTTTATAATATTGGCAGTAATATTGAACTTTGTAGCAAAAAAAAAAACTGTTTATATTTCTTTGTAGAAATAATAGCATGATACCTCACATAAACTGAGAGCATTCTTAAAGGGCCACTAAACCCAAAATCTTTCTTTCATGATTCAGATACAGAATACAAATTTAAACAACATTACAATTTGCTTCTATTATTTATTTTGCTTCATTTTTAGATATCCTTAGTTGAAGAAAAAGCAATGCACATGGGTGAGCCAATCACACAAGGCTTCTATGTGCAGCAACCAATCAGCAGCTACTGAGCATATCTAGATATGCTTTTCAGCAAAGAATATCAAGAGAATAAAACAAATTAGATAATAGAAGTTATTCAGAAAGATGTTTAAAATTGCATTCTCTTTCTAAATCATGAAAGAAAAAATGTGGGTTTCATGTCCCTTTAAATGTCACTGCCTGAATGTAAAATAGCCCTAGAAATCAAAAGGTTAAACTGTTCATGACATGGAATATTTGTGCCCAAGTTTATCCTTGTTCACTAATTTTGGACACACTGATTCTAAATTCCATTGGCCAAAGGTAATCTATGAAATGTTTTGCATTGCAGTGCTGCCGTGCGACCTCTTCCTTAGACATTACGTCATGATCACACTGTAGCGTTTATGACTATTCCTACTCATGCTAACACTAGCTACTAAGTAAAAGATAAACTGGGAGAGATTATAGAATGTCAGTATACTCCCTGAGGAACAATTTACATAAAATAACTTGAAATTCCCACTCCCCACATAATAGTTGGCATTCATACTTTAGCCAAATACTGATATGTTTCTGCTTTTTCTAAGAACATTATGTTGCAGTGCACTTTTAGAAAACCGTTTTCTACTGACAATTTTTTTTTTCGAAATACTATTTTTGGAAGGTGCTGAAAAAAATCTTAAAATTTACAATGCAAATTAATTTAGAAAACAATTAAAAGTACTGAATAGGTTGAATAGACATTTTGCTTGTTTTTAAGCCCTTCTAGTCAAAATTAAACTTGCATGATTCAGATAGGGCATGCAATTTTAAAGGGACAGTCTAGTCCAAAACATACTTTCATTATTCAGATAGGGCATGCAATTTTAAAGGGACAGTCTAGTCCAAAACAAACTTTCATTATTCAGATAGGGCATGCAATTTTAAAGGGACAGTCTAGTCCAAAACAAACTTTCATTATTCAGATAGGGCATGCAATTTTAAACAATTTTCAAATTTACATCTATCACCAATTTTGCTTTGTTCTCTTGGTATTCTTAGTTGAAAGCTAAACCTAGGAGGTTCATATGTTAATTTCTAAGCCCGTGAAAGCCGCCTCTCATCTCAGGGCATTTTGACAGTTTTTCACCACTAGAGGGTGTTAGTTCATGTGTTTCATATAGATAAGACTGTGCTCATGCACGTGTAGTTCCTAGGAGCCAGCTAAAATGCAAGTCTGTCAAAAGAACTGAAATAAGGGGCAGTTTGCAGAGGCTTAGAAACAAGATAATCACAGAGGTAAAAAGTGTATTAATATAACTGTGTTGGTTATGCAAAACTAGGGAATGGGTAATAAAGGGATTATCTATCTTTAAAAACAATAAATATTCTGGTGTAGACTGTCCCTTTAAACAACTTTCTAATATACTATTATCATCAATTTATGGATGGGCGAATGTGTTTATATTCGATTTTGAATGTTAGAATGAATGTTATTGTAGAAATTCAATTTACATAATAGAATGTTGATAAGAAGAATATTCTTAAAAATTCTATTATCGAATGTTATTTACAGTTTTTGAATGTCACATTTGAATTCGAATGTCACATTTGAATTCGAATGTCACATTTGAATTCGAATGTCACATTCGAATATTACATTTATAAAACACAGTTGTAGACTAGAAATACTATTTCGAATTCGAATGTGACAATAGCAAACACTATAATAAACTTATTAACCCCTAATCTGCCACTCTGGACATCACCGCCACTATTAAAATGTATTAACCCCTCTTCTGCCGCTCCCCGACATCATCGCCACTATAATAAACCTATTAACCCCTAAACCACCACCCCCCCACAATGCAAACACTACATAAATATTATTAACCCCTAATCTGCCATCCACCCACACCGCCGCTATAATAAACCTATTAACCACTAAACCGCAAGCCCCCCACAACAGAATATACTAAATTAAACTATTAACCCCATAACCTCTGGCCTCCCACATCACTACATAAATATATTAACCCCTAAATCTAATCCTAACCCTAACATAACCCTAACACCCCCTAATTTAAATATAATTAAAATAAATCTAAATAAACCTTACAATTATTACCTAAATAATACCTATTTAAAATAAATACATACTTACCTGTAAAAAAAAAACAACTAAGCAAGCTACAATATTACTAATAGTTATATTGTAGCTATCTTAGGTTTTATTTTTATTTCACAGGTAAATTTGTATTTATTTTAACTAGGTAGACTAGTTAGTAAATAGATATTAACTCTTTACTAACTACCTAGTTAAAATAAATGCAAGCTTACCTGTGAAATAAAACCTAACCTGCCTTACACTAAAACCTACCATTACAATCAAATCAAATAAATTAAATTAATCAAATACAATTCTCTAAATTACAACAAACACCCCCCCACACACTAAATTACACAAAATAAAAAACAAAATTATAAAAAAAACAAATAATTACTCCTAATCTAATAGCCTTATCAAAATAGAAAAGCTTCCCCCCCAAAATAATAAAACCACTAGCCTACACTAAACTGCCAATAGCCCTTAAAAGGGCCTTTTGCGGGGCATTGCCCCAAAGATAACAGCTCTTCTACCTGACAATAAATATTACAAACACCCCCCAACAGTTAAACCCACCCAACCAAACCCTCCAAATAAAACTCTATGGCCTAGATTTGGTGTTTTGTCGGTAACGACCCGAAAAACTAACGCCGGCTTTTTTCTGCCCGCACCATAAAAATAACTCTGGTATTGAGAGTCCACATAAAGGCTGCGTTAGGCTCCAAAAAAGGAGCGTAAAGCATTTTTAACGCAGCTTCAACTCTCGATACCAGAGTTGCTTACGGACGCGGCCAGCCTCAAAAACATGCTCGTGCACGATTCTCCCATAGGAAACAATGGGGCTGTTTGAGCTGAAAAAAAACCAAACACCTGCAAAAAAGCCGCGTTCAGCTCCTAACGCAGTCCCATTGTTTGCTATGCGGTAACCCTTCCTACGTCTGCACCTAACACTCTAACATGTACCCCGAGTCTAAACATCCCTAACCTTACACTTATTAACCCGTAATCTTCCGCCCCCGCTATCGCTGACCCCTGCATATTATTATTAACCCCTAATCTGCCGCTCCATAACCGCCGCTACTTACATTATCCCTATGTACCCCTAATCTGCTGCCCCTAACACCGCCGACCCCTATATTATATTTATTAACCCCTAATCTGCCCCCCACAACGTCGCCTCCACCTGCCTACACTTCTTAACCCCTAATCTGCCGACCGGACCTGAGCGCTACTATAATAAAGTTATTAACCCCTAATCCGCCTCACTAACCCTATCATAAATAGTATTAACCCCTAATCTGCCCTCCCTAACATCGCCGACACCTAACTTCAATTATTAACCCCTAATCTGCTGAACGAATCTCGCCGCTATTCTAATAAATGTATTAACCCCTAAAGCTAAGTCTAACCCTAATACTAACACCCCCCTAAATTAAATATAATTTAAATCTAACGAAATTAATTATCTCTTATTAAATAAATTATTCCTATTTAAAGCTAAATACTTACCTGTAAAATAAATCCTAATATAGCTACAATATAAGTTATAATTATATTATAGCTATTTTAGGATTTATATTTATTTTACAGGTAACTTTGTATTTATTTTAACCAGGTACAATAGCTATTAAATAGTTAAGAACTATTTAATAGCTAAAATAGTTAAAATAATTACAAATTTACCTGTAAAATAAATCCTAACCTAAGTTACAAATAAACCTAACACTAGACTATCAATAAATTAATTAAATAAACTACCTACAATTACCTACAATTAACCTAACACTACACTATCAATAAATTAATTAAATACAATTGCTACAAAGAAATACAATTAAATAAACTAGCTAAAGTACAAAAAATAAAAAAGAACTAAGTTACAAAAAATAAAAAAATATTTACAAACATTAGAAATATATTACAACAATTTTAAACTAATTACACCTACTCTAAGCCCCCTAATAAAATAACAAAGCCCCCCAAAATAAAAAAAATGCCCTACCCTATTCTAAATTACTAAAGTTCAAAGCTCTTTTACCTTACCAGCCCTGAACAGGGCCCTTTGCGGGGCATGCCCCAAGAAGTTCAGCTCTTTTGCCTGTAAAAGAAAAAATACAATACCCCCCCCCCAACATTACAACCCACCACCCACATACCCCTAATCTAACCCAAACGCCCCTTAAATAAACCTAACACTAAGCCCCTGAAGATCATCCTACCTTGTCTTCACCATACCAGGTTCACCGATCGGTCCAGAAGAGCTCCTCCGATGTCCTGATCCAAGCCCAAGCGGGGGGCTGAAGAGGTCCATGATCCGGCTGAAGTCTTCATCCAAGCAGGCCAGAAGAGGTCTTCCATCCGATTGAAGTCTTCATCCAAGCGGCATCCATCCAGAGCGAAGCGGCAGCATCCTGAAGACCTCCACCGCGGAACATCCATCCTGGCCGACGACTGAACGACCAAATGACGGTTCCTTTAAATGACGTCATCCAAGATGGCGTCCCTCGAATTCCGATTGGCTGATAGGATTCTATCAGCCAATCGGAATTAAGGTAGGAATATTCTGATTGGCTGATGGAATCAGCCAATCAGAATCAAGTTCAATCCGATTGGCTGATCCGATCAGCCAATCAGATTGAGCTCGCATTCTATTGGCTGTTCCGATCAGCCAATAGAATGCGAGCTCAATCTGATTGGCTGATCGGATCAGCCAATCGGATTGAACTTGATTCTGATTGGCTGATTCAATCAGCCAATCAGAATATTCCTACCTTAATTCCGATTGGCTGATAGAATCCTAATAAATATAAATCCTAAAATAGCTATAATATAATTATAATTTATATTGTAGCTATATTAGGATTTATTTTACAGGTAAGTATTTAGCTTTAAATAGGAATAATTTATTTAATAAGAGATAATTAATTTCGTTAGATTTAAATTATATTTAACTTAGGGGGGTGTTAGTATTAGGGTTAGACTTAGCTTTAGGGGTTAATACATTTATTAGAATAGCGGCGAGATTCGTTCAGCAGATTAGGGGTTAATAATTGAAGTTAGGTGTCGGCGATGTTAGGGAGGGCAGATTAGGGGTTAATACTATTTATGATAGGGTTAGTGAGGCGGATTAGGGGTTAATAACTTTATTATTGTAGCGCTCAGGTCCGGTCGGCAGATTAGGGGTTAAGAAGTGTAGGCAGGTGGAGGCGACGTTGTGGGGGGCAGATTAGGGGTTAATAAATATAATATAGGGGTCGGCGGTGTTAGGGGCAGCAGATTAGGGGTACATAAGGATAACGTAGGTGGCGGCGCTTTGCGGTCGGCAGATTAGGGGTTAATAAGTGTAGGCAGGTGGAGGTGACGTTGAGGGGGGCAGATTAGGGGTTAATAAATATAATACAGGGGTCGGCGGTGTTAGGGGCAGCAGATTAGGGGTACATAAGGATAACGTAGGTGGCGGTCGGCAGATTAGGGGTTAAAAATTTTTTTTCGAGTGTCGGCGATGTGGGGGGGACCTCGGTTTAGGGGTACATAGGTAGTTTATGGGGTGTTAGTGTACTTTAGAGCACAGTAGTTAAGAGCTTTATAAACCGGCGTTAGCCCAGAAAGCTCTTAACTACTGACTTTTTTCCTGCGGCTGGAGTTTTGTCGTTAGATGTCTAACGCTCACTTCAGAAACGACTCTAAATACCGGAGTTAGAGAAATCCCATTGAAAAGATAGGATACGCAATTGACGTAAGGGGATCTGCGGTATGGAAAAGTCGCGGCTGGAAAGTGAGCGTTAGACCCTATTTTGAGTGACTCCAAATACCGGCGGTAGCCTAAAACCAGCGTTAGGAGCCTCTAACGCTGGTTTTCACGGCTAACGCCAAACTCTAAATCTAGGCCTATCTAAATAAACCTAAGCTAACCATTGCCCTGAAAAGGGCATTTGGATGGGCATTGCCCTTAAAACGGCATTAAGCTCTTTTACGGTGCCCAAACCCTAAGCTAAAAATAAAACCCACCAAATAAACCCTTAAAAAAACCTTACACTAACCCCCTAAGATCCACTTACAGTTTTCGAAGACCGGACATACAAAGTCCTCATCCAAGCAGGCAGAAGTCCTCATCAAAGTCGGCAGAGGTCTTCATCCAAGCGGGCAGAAGTCTTCATCCAGACGGCAGCTTCTATCTTAATCCATCCGGCACGGAGCGGGTCTATCTTCAAGACATCTGGCATGGAGCATCCTCTTCTTCCGATCGTCAATGGAAAATGAAGTTCACTTTAAGTGACATCATCCAAGATGGTGTCCCTTACATTCCGATTGGCTGATAGAATTCTATCAGCCAATAGGGTTTAAAGGGGAAAACTCCTATTGGCTGATCCAATCAGCAAATAGGATTGGGCTTGCATTCTATTGGCTGATTGGAATAGTCAATAGAATGCAAGCTCGATCCTATTGGCTGATTGGATCAGCCAATAGGATTAAAGCTCAATCTTCTATCAGCCAATCGGAATGTAAGGGACGTCCTCTTGGATGACGTCACTTAAAGTGAACTTCATTTTCCAGAGACGATCGGAAGAAGAGGATGCTCCGTGCCAGATGTCTTGAAGATGGACCCGCTCCGCGTCGAATGGATGAAGATATGGCAATGGTTAGCTTAGGTTTATTTAGAGTTTTATTTGGGGGAGTTTGGTTGGGTGGGTGGTGAGTTTTACTGTTGGGGGGGTGTTTGTAATTTTTATTGCCAGGTAAAAAACCTGATTTCTTTGGGGAAATGCCCTGCAAATGGCCCTTTTAAGGGCTATTGGCAGTTTAATGTAGACTAGGGTTTTTTTTTTTTTTTTTTTTATAATTTCATTTTTTATTTTGTGTAATTTAGTGGGGGTTTTTTTGTAATTTAGATAATTGTATTTGATTAATTGAATTTATTTGATTTGATTGTAATGTAAGGTTTTAGTGTAAGGCAGGTTAGGTTTTATTTTACAGGTAAATTTGCATTTATTTTAACTAAGTAGTTAGTAAAGAGTTAATAACTATTTACTAACTATTCTACCTAGTTAAAATAAATACAAACTTACGTGTGAAATAAAAATAAAACCTAAGCTAGCTACAATGTAACTATTAGTTACTTTGTAGCTAGCTTAGTTTTTTTTTACAGGTAAGTTTGTATTTAGTTTTAAATAGGTATTATTTAGGTAATAATTGTAAGGTTCATGTAGGTTTATTTTAATTATATTTAAGTTAGGGGGTGTTAGGGTTAGACTTATGCTTAGGGTTACGTTAGGGTTATGGTTAGATTTAGGGGGTAATATATTTATGTAGTGTTAGTGATGTGGGAGGCCAGAGGTTTAGGGGTTAATAACTTTAGTATAGTGGCAGAGACATTGGAGGCAGAAGATTAGGGGTTAATAAGTGTAGGTAGGTGACGGTAGGTGACGGCAATGTTAGGGACGGCAGATTAGAGGTTAATAACTGTAATGTAGGTGGCGGCGATGTAAGGGCAGCAGATTAGGGGTTAATAACTGTAATGTAGGTGGCGGCGATGTAAGGGCAGCAGATTAGGGGTTAATAACTGTATGTAGGTGGCAGCGATGTTAAGGGCGGCAGATTAGGGGTTAATAACATTATGTAGGTTTCGGCGATGTTGGGGGCAGCAGATTAGGGGTGTTTGGACGTGGTTTTTATGTTAGGGTGTTTTTCTTTTTCTTTCCCCATAGACATCAATGGGGCTGCGTTACGGAGCTTTTGTTTCCGCGATCGCAGGTGTTAAGCTTCTTTTTTGCCGGTTCTCCCCATTGATGTCTATAGGGAAATCGTGCACGAGCACGTCAAAGCAGCGCTTGTATTTCGGTGCGGTATGGAGCTCAACGCCACCATATCGCCCGTACAAGCCTGATTTTTTGTAAACTTGTAATAGCAGCGCTGAAAACTCGTAATCTAGCTGAGTATTAGGCTAGAAATACTATTTCAAATTCAAATGTCACATTCAAATTTGAATGTCGCATTCTAATTCGAATGTCACATTCAAATTTGAATATTACATTTATAAAACATAGTATTAGACTAGAAATACTATTTTGAATTGGAATGTTACATTCGAATTCGAATGTAGCATTCGAATTCAAATATTACATTTAAAAAAACACTATTAGACTAGAAATACTATTTCAAATTTGAATGTTACATTCGAATTTGAATGTAGCATTCAAATTCAAATATTACATTTATTAAACAGAGTTGTAGACTAGAAAAACTATTTCGAATTCGAATCTCACATTCGAATTTGAATATTAAATTTCGAAATTGAATATATACATAGCTAAATTTTCTATTATATTTTCAAATTTTATTGAAAAATTCGAAAATAGAATGTTAGAATGTTATATAAACATTCAAAATTCGATTCAAGCGAACAAATGTATCAAAATTTGTTTGAATTTTGAATTTTTAGAAACATTCGCCCATCCCTAATCATGATCAGTTCAACATCACTATATGGAGAGTGATTATTTTTAGAGCTCTATGATTGATAATAAAAGTCTTTAAAAAAAATATTGTCCATGCTCACACACTGGAAATAGCCTAATGACCTTTAGTATATTGGGATTTGAGATAAGATAATTTCAGTTTTGTCCAGGGACAAGTTTAAAATTTTCATTCTCACTATTATCTTGAAGTGTAATAAGAAAATCTATATCCTAACAATTAGCAGACAAATTCTACATGTTTATAATGCATACAAAAAAGCACTATATAAATAGTAAAGTTTTATTTACAAAATGTAGCAAGAAGAGACTTGCTAACAAAAGAATACACAATATAGCACTCTAGGCTTGTTTGCTATTTGTTACAAAATGTAATTCGACTTGGATATAGTATATGAAAAAGTACTAGTGAAACAAAGGTTAAAATTTAACTTTTAATAGTATTAAATAAAATAGGATTTGAAATGAAAAACACACTTAAGCTGCAAGGGGTAGTAGATACATATGGAATTCAGTGTTATGTGGTTCTATTCCAGCTGTTCCAAATTTCTTTTGAAATTCAAATTGGACTGAAGTTTATTATAAATGATAGGGCACTATGTGATTGCCAAGGGAAAATGGTTTAGTTGTGCCCCAAAGTAATTTTTGGTTTACGCTGACTGTTATTTACCTAAAAGTAATTTTGCGTTTAGTATAACAGAACTTGCAATAGTTGTTAGCTCTGTGGTAGTGAGCTTTATAGTTACTAGGGTAGATTTTTATTGTTGTAGCTGACCTTTGGATGCCCAATGATGTTGGAATTATGAATACCTTTTACTCATGGGTGATTTTTAGGCTTCTTAAAAAACTATCAGTAGTGCCATTGGCTCCGTTACCCAATAAATGCTAAAGTTGTTTATTTTGATTTAGACACTAAAAGGAAGCATATGTCAATGCAACTGTACCTTAAAGGGATACAAAACCCAATTTCTTTCTTTCTTGATTTAGATAGAGCATGCAATTTTATGCAACTTTCTAATTTACCCCTATTATAAATTCTTCTTTGTTCTCTTGATATGCTTTGTTGAATGAGCAGCAATGCATTACTGGTTGCGGACTGAACACATGGGTGAGCCAATGACTATTGGTATATATATGCAGCCACCAATCAGCAGCTAGAACCTTCGTTCTTTGCTGCTCCTGAGCTTTTCTAGATAAACTTTTCTGTAAAATATAACATGAGAAGGAAGCAAATTAAAAAATAGAAGTAAATTGGAAAGTTGTTTAAAATTGTATTCTCTGGGGTTTCCGGTGGAGGAGGAGCACGTAATTGATGCTGTGCTCCCTGCTCCAGTCCCAACAGCTGCTGGCGGTAATTCTTTCGCGCCCTATCCCAAGAATAGGGGCTGCTACAGGGACAGACAGAAATAACGCTCTGGGAACCTAACAGTGCCTCTCCATCGCACTGTTTTGCTCACAAACCTTATTGGTTCTGGCACCGTTACCTGAATCAGCCTATTTGTGTCCCTCAGAGAAGCAGTACTTAAAAACATTTTAAAATCCTTCTCGGGCTGTTGCCCTTTATACCGCCCTGTGGACCTTCTCATTCTCCCCTACAAACTTAAGCCACTAGACGCAATACTTTGGCAATAGGCAGCACTCAGCTAAAATCTTTTTTTTGCTCCTGCCCTCCCGCCCTCCCCTCTCTAGGACTTACCCTCCTGGCCTTAGGGTTTATCTCCGCTCAGCCGAACCTACACCTACTGTTTGTACTTGGCGAGGACTGTGCTGTATAGCAGTGATTTGCCGCCTGCTGACTACCCGGCGTCTTACCCTGCTGTTGCCACCGAGCTGGATTCTTCCTTCTGCTGCAGGCTCCCCCCTCTCCCACCGGTGCTGCGAGGGAGGGGATGAGCGCTGAACTGGTGCTTCGTCGAGGGACCCTTTACAGCCTGGTCTGTAGTGCCTCCCTGACTCCCGTAGCTGATACATCCCCCTCCTCTCCCACCGGTGCTGCGAGAGAGGAGGAGGGGCTGTGAGTGCCGTGCTGGGCCCTAGTCGTGGAGGAGAAAGACCGGTGTAAGCTAACTGCACCGCACGGATTCCTGCTCCTAGAAACTTCAGCCAATACTTCCCGGTGGAGAGGGGGAAAGCAGCCGGTGAAAGGTGAGCCCTGCAGGGACCTTGTCCAACTTTATGTTTCAGCTGGAAGAGAGGGGATAATTTTGGTTTAAAAAAGCCTTCTATTATATTGGTATTTGGTTTCAAAAAGAACATAAACTGTCAATATCAAATTAGGGGCTATACCCCAGGAGCTGCACTCTGAGCTATCTGGTGCTTGTAACTTCGATATAAAGCCAGAGAGGTATAGGAGGAGAAGGGGGAACAATTAAGAAGACATCAACTGGCCATACAAGGGAGAAAAGAAGGGGAATAAGAGCGAGGAGGGTGAAGGCAAGGGGAAGAAAGAAGAGAAGATCACAGAATTAAAAATAACGATTTAGCAATAAAGTATCAGGAGGCGAAAGTGTTACATTGTTAACCTAAGCTTGTCTACTTCAACCTCCTACAGTTTGACTGAAATACTCCATTGGTTAATGCTTTGAAAACCACATTTCTGGAGAAAGGACTTAATTGAACTAAAACATTTTTTTGCATTTTGCCAAGTCTTATCTCCTTTAGGAGGTTAAATTGTTAAGTTCTTTAGAAAAGAGAAGGGGGAGGGGAGGAGAAGGGAAAAGAAAAAGGGGGAAGAGAGAAGGAAAACAATGTAGGAGGTTAACTGCTGTAATTGTTTGTACTGTTAAAGAACATAACCCCTTTTTCTTAGATAATTGCATCTGATATTACCCCTCTTACCTCAGGCTTAACAAAATTGTCTCTCGCTCCCAAGATAGTAGGGGAGGGAGTGAAAGAGACCTGGTGCAGTATTGTTAAATAACTTGAGTTTCCCCTATTGATTTAGTGTTCTACAAACATCCTGAATTGACTGCAACAACTCAGAAATAACCCCCATTGGGCTCTGTAAATATATCTCTTGAACCTAGGGCCCTCGCATTGGTACATAAAAGGCTTTAAGAGCATTCATCTCTGTACTGAGGAATCTATATATCTATAGAACAGACACCTTGGTCTATATAAACTTCCTCGGTGTTCCTGCCTTATAGGCATTAAGATTCTTAGAAACTTAATGGTCTATTGCTTTTAAGGCCATAAATTCTCAAAGACATTTTTAGAAATTGCTATAACCCTTTTAGTAATACTATATTACTGTACTGTTAAATATTATAAACCTTTCTTATCTCTTAGACACTTCTTATTTACTATTGGGTTTGCTCCCTCAGGCTTAACTAATTGACCCTTCTTTCCTTGGGTAGCAGCAGAGGGAGTAGGGAACATAACTTTGTGTGGAAGTCTCAATTGAACCAATTTGGGCTTTCTCGCCCTGGTATATGTTATTGGTCACCCCTGGGAATTTAGTGTAACGGAACATAATTTTTCTTAATTGTGTTTCTTAGTGTATCTACCTATTTGAACTTGGTAATTCTTTATCAGTAAATAACAGGGCTTGAGAGTTCATATCCTGGTATTTTACATTCCACAAAATATAGAAGCTCTCAGCCCTTGGTCAGACTAATTCATCCTAGTGCCTTTTTTTTCTTTTTTTATAGGCATTAGGGCTCTCTGAAATTAATTGTGTCCTCCTGTCAAGGTCCAAAGGATAATTTTTATTATTCTCGCTTCTTTCTTTGCACGTTTTTGCACGTCCCCTCACATTCACTTTCGCACGTTATAAAGGGTGATAATTCTCACTCTCATAATTCTTTTCACGAACGCACTTTCTCCTCCATTTAGATATAATCACTTCATACAACGGACCTTTCACATACTTTAATAATCCACTCTCACGGCCGCCTCTTTATCACGCCACACTTCACGATCTGGATAATTCTTTCACAGGACCCATTAACGCACGTCACTATATATGGACAAATATTTACACGGGCACCCAAAAACTTCTCCTTTGGCCATGACAGGGAGACAAAAATAAAAAAGGAACAAAGCTGTTCTTGAATCCTCATCCGATACACACCCATCTACCATGCTCCCTTTAGCCACCTCAGAGCAGTTAGACATCCATTCTTTAGTATCTAAAATCTCAGAAGCATTATCTCCCAAATTTGACCTACTGCAAAAGGAAATTAGACAAGACATTGCCTCTTTATCCAACGAGGTGAAACAGTTTGCCAGCAGAATCTCTGAGGCTGAACAGAGAATTTCAGATCTGGAGGATCTGACTGTTAACTATAAAAGTAATCTTGAATCAACAAATACTACCCTCTTAAGAATGCAAAGTAAAATTGATGACTTAGAGGATAGAACAAGTAGGAATAATCTTAGGATCATAGGGGTCCCTGAGGAAAGGCAATTTGAGGATTTAGATAAATTGATTACTGTCACATTGCTTAACTTATTGCAGATCCCAGAACCCCACCCACCTATCATAATAGAAAGAGTTCATAGGGTAGGCCAACCCGATAGACATAGAAATAGCACTCGGCCAAGACCGATTATTGTAAAAATTTTAAATTTCCAACATAAGGCCATGTTACTTCAGGCCTTTCGTAAACAGCAACCCATCTTTATAAACGAGGCAAAAATCTTTCTGTTTCAAGACTATTCCATAGGTACAGCTACTAAAAGGAGAGAGTTAGCCCCACTTTGTACAAACTTTATAAAGAAAGGTGTCCAAGCAACCCTGCTGTACCCGGCTAGGTTGAAACTCTCTATTGATGAACACGTACATTTTTTTGAAAAAGCTCGAGATGCAGCGAAATTTTATGCCGAATCCTTTCCTCAGGATAAAAACTGAAAGGACTTTAGCATTTAAAACTAGAGGGAACGAACACCCAGGGGTGTTCTCAATGAGTAAATTGATACCTTATGGATGTGGGAGGGGCCCGTAAGGTCAAGCCTTCCCAAGATGTTTGTGTTAATAGGGACCATAGGGTTAAAATTCCTTTCCTTTTATTTTTTTTTTTATTTTATTTTTTTTCCCTCTCTTTCTCTCTCCTTCCCTCTGCCTTTTCCCTTTCTCCTCTTATTTACTTAAAAAGTGGCGGCGGGGGGTAACGTTAAAATAACTTCCTGGAACATTGGAGGTCTTACCTCCCCTATTAAACGGAAGGCAATACTTGTGCATCTAAGAAAGATTAATACTGATGTAGCTTTCCTACAAGAAACACACTTAAAACCTGAGGAAGTTCTAAAACTAAATTCTTCCTGGGTTAGGGAAGTCTTTTTCTCATCTACCACGAAAAGAAAAAACGGGGGGTAGCAATTCTACTGGGGAAGAAACTCTCTTATGAGGTCATTCAAGTAGCCATGGATCAGGAGGGAAGATACCTAATGGTAAAAATCAAAATCTCAAAAATGTTATTTACATTTTGTAACGTATACGCTCCTAATTTTTTCAATCTCCCCTTCTGGGAAACGCTGCAAAACAAGCTTCTATCATTTGCAGAAGGGTACCTGATACTCGGAGGTGATTTCAACATGGCTCCCCAATATCCGATTGATAGGCTCAGGCAGAACCTTGTTCCAATTAAAACTAAGAGAGATAACCTTGAATCTAAATTATTTACTAACTTGCTTCGCAATTTGAAACTTTGTGATATTTGGAGGGTACAAAACCCTGATCTGAGGGATTTCACCTGTCACTCGAAAGCTCACAAAACCCTGTCGAGAATTGATCTCTTCTTAGCAGATGAAAGAGTATGTAAAATGAAAGTAACTTCTAAAATTTTTCCTATTACCATTTCAGATCATGCTCCAATAACACTCGATTTTCATTCAATTCTCCCGGGGAATAAGAATTGTGCCTTCTTTTTCCCAAAATACCTAGCATCTGATTTAAAATTAAAAACTGGCTTGTCTCTAGATTCCGTGATTACACGCTTCTCAACCAACAACATACCTCTCAACCTGCTCTGTTTTGGGAAACTGCGAAGGCAGTCCTCCGTGGAGAGATACTAGCGTATACTATCTCCAGGTCTAAAAAAATCAAAAGAAGGGAAAACGAAGTTCTGCGGGCTGTCACAAATGCGTATAACCACTATATATTATATAAAACACCTGAAAACTGGTTTAGGTATAACACAGCATTGACAGAAAGGGATTCTTTCCTACTTTATAAAAGTACCCAAAAAGATCTCAGGTTACAAGCTAAATTATACCATTATGGTAATAAAACAGGGAAGCTTTTGGCTAACCTGGTTAAGGTGGAAAGAGGATCCTCTATAATAAAACCTATTAAAGAAGGTAGTAAAAACGTTAATACTACCGAAGAAATCTGTAGGGTATTTGCTGCATACTATGAACTCTTGTATACCTCTAAAACTTCTAATAACACTCAGAGAGAAAACGTTTGGAATAAAATAGCTTTTCCATCTCTTACCCCTGATCTGCTTCAAAAGTTGCAGTCGCCCCTTACTGAAGTAGAAATTTCCACAATGATCCAAAGAATGTCTTTAAATAAAACTCCGGGACCGGACGCACTCCCGAATGAGTTTTACAAAATATTGGCACCTGAGATAACAAGGTATTTAACGTCACTCTTTAATGACATATATATCTCTGGCAACACCCCTACTAAGGATTTTGTCGCTTCATTTACAACTCTTATTTTAAAACAAGGGAAAGACCCAGACAAAAAGGAGTCATATAGACCCATTGCACTCTTAAACTCGGATTACAAACTTTTTACATCCATCTTAGCACACAGGCTTCAACCTTTGCTTAACATTATTATCCATAAAGATCAGGCCGGTTTTTTACTGAAGCGAAATTTATCATCCAAAATAAGAGAAGTATTTTTGTCAATTGAACACTGCGGGATGCCGGACTCGAGGGATCTGGGGGGGGGGGGGGGACACTTCTGATATGGCAATCATCACTATCGACGCCGAAAAAGCGTTCGATTCGGTACACTATGACCATCTGGCTTTCTCTCTACAGCAATTTGGACTTGGAGGTAATTTCCTTCGCCTTTTCAATAACTTATACAGTAATGCATCCATGAGAATTTTAGTTAATGGTGACATGACTGCAGATATAAGACTAGGGAGGGGACCTAGGCAGGGGTGTCCTCTCTTCCCCCTTCTCTTTGACTTGGCAATTGAACCACTCGCCATACAAATTCGCCACCAACTTGAAGGGTTCAAAATAAAGGGAAAAGAATTACAAATTGCACTCTACGCAGATGATGTTTTGATTTACATGTCTAACACGGCTAGAAATATCCCAAAACTCCTCGATATTATAGACCAGTTTGGATCTTTTTCTGGTTACAAAGTGAACATCTCAAAATCAGAGTTATGTTGGCTTAAACAGAACAAGGAGTCTTGTGTTAATATTCCATTTTCCATAGTTCAAGACGCTTTTAAGTAATTAGGTGTCTGGATTTCTCCTAACCCTAATCTCTGGTATGACTTAAATGTTCTCCCAGTACTTAATAGAGTTAAACAAGCTTTTAAAACCTGGCAGAAACTTCCCTTGTCTTTGTCAGGACGTATTGCACTCTACAAAATGACGCTTCTTCCAAAAATTCTTTATGTGCTTCAGAATACTCCACTTATTTTAAAATCAAAAGATATCTTATCCATTAACACGGCACTCCATTCATTTATTTGGCAGAATAAAAAACCAAGGATCTCTCTCGCAAAATTAAGGCTCCCTATAGGGTATGGGGGACTAGCTCTGCCAGATATTCGTTTATATAACATAGGGATACAAGCTAGAGTGGTGATAGACTGGCTAACTAAAGCTAACTACATAACAAATCTTGATCTCGAAAACAGCATAGCTCATCCATACTCCTTAACAGCTCTCTTACATTGTAATAATTACTTAATCCCCCCCCAAAATAAAAAAAATAAAGTCTATTTACAACCCAATTCAGATGTGGAAAAAGATATGTATTTTGTTGAAAATTCAATTTAGAGTCTCACGATACCTACCATTTTTAAATAACCCACAATTTCAAGCTGGTATACAGTCTGCTCTATTTTTTAACTGGGAGATCCAGGGCCTAGGGAACATCTCACAATTACTTGACCTCCAAAGAAAATGCATCAAGACTTTTGAATCTATTAGGGAGGAATTTCATCTCCCTAATAATTTTTTTTTTGCTTATCTTCAAGCGAGGCACTACACACTTAAATTAATAAATGACTTTGGTTGGGACTGGTCCTTGGGTCTTCTTGAAAATTGGCTCTTATTAGCCAAAAATGGCCAAACCTCTATATCATATATTTATCAAAGATTGATCTCTCTCCAAGGCCCAGAAATGGTAGAAAAACTCCAGACTAAATGGAGGGTAATGCTCCAGGAAGACTCCGCTGAGATCCCTATAGTAACCCCATCTATTCAGGCAATCGCACGTGTCACTCCCTCTGCCACTTGGCGGGAGGCGCACGTCAAGCTACTTCATATGACATACTTCTCCCCAGAGAAAGGGGCTAAATGTCGAAGCACCACCTTCTACAAATGCCCAAAATGTTCACTCCCAGCAGCTAATCTTATCCATATGTTTTGGTATTGTCCGAGAATTAGAAACTGTTGGTCGAAAATTCAATACTGGCTTACTAATTTGCTGGGCATTATGTCCCTGGAATTATCTCCTTTAAATATAGTTTTTCCCATAGTGGACTTAGCCCTTCCTAGGGATGACATTAAAATAGTTACCCTGGAAATTTTAGCGGCGAGGTATTTAATCTTGAAGAAGTGGAAGTCGAGAGCAACTCCGAGTATCATAGAGATAAAAAACTGTTTGAAGAAACAGTGTATCATGGAACAATTAGACACTAATTTACATAATGATCAATAGGTGAGGAGTTTCTTCTCCAAGTGGTCGAACTTTATCAAGGCTTTATCTCCTAGGGTGATCGAACACTTAATTTTTCCATTTAGGGATACGGAACTGGTTCTCCTTGGAATCTGGTAAACCCTCAGTAACCAATAAACTGATATAGAAGGGGGGGGGGGAGGAGAGAGAGAGGGGGAAATCTTCTTCTGGTCATTTTTTTTTTTTTCTTTTCTTCTTCTTTTTTTTGGTTGTATATGTTTTTGTCTTCCAATCAAAATTTAAAAACCCCAACTTTGTGTACAAGTAATTTTATATAAAGGTAGTATTGATTTGATAGGAGAAGGTGTAAATCACCTTCTCGAACTATGTTTGTGTTTTGTTTTTTTTCTCTTGGAATGCAATGCTACACCTGGCCCTGCGCGGCGTAAAATGGTGGATTTAATTTGTCTGTACACATTGTTGGTTATAAATAAATAATAAAAAAAAAAATGGTATTCTCTATCTGAACCATGAAAGAATTTTTTTGGGTTTCGTGTCCCTTTAAAGATACAGTCAAGTTAAAATAAAACACATAATAAATAGGTGGAGCTAAATTATGCTAATGATGTGGGTTTGGCAAAGTGGACGGAACTTTAGGGTAGTAAAAGAGTGGTAACAATTTTCATGCAGGTAATTGATAGCTGTAAAGTTTCCCTGGACATTTTTTTCAAATGTTGGCAACTATGTTTTTATCACTATTCTTTCTAAAAGTTTTATTAATGAATTTAATTACAATTCAATAATCAGTTGTTGTTTAGTTAGGGGGGGCATTACCCCTCTATGTTGTGAGAAATATATACGACAAAAGTGGGCAACCCAAAAAATAAATACACCAGTGACTACATATCACAATCTTACCAATCAACAACAATAAACACTTCAAAATTTATTACTGAAGGTGCACTCAGTGAAATAAAATATAATGTTCTACAGGATTAGTAGTACACAAACTTTTCAAAAGCCACAATAGGAACCCAAGTAACACATCTCACACAAACAAAATGGCCGACTGGACTTCCTGACAGAGTAAAAAAGCTACTAACTTGTTTAACATTCAGAGATACAGTTGCATTGTGTTTGCTAGATCTGTGAATACTTAGTACATACTATCAGGAAGTATTTTAGTTTGCAAACTGTTAGTAATCTGTAAAAGAAAAGGTTTAGTGGTCAGTGCTAGTACAGAGAAGTAGCTGATTCACTGACCATATCTAACGCATTAAGAAGACCCTGCTTTAACTACTAACTACATTAATGTTAAAGCGTTTACATAGGTAACAGGTAAAAAATACGGTAACACAGAGCAGTAATTGAAAGCCAGGAGGTGGGGCTGCAGGTGCTTATTGACTCTGATACTCTAAACTCTGGGCTAGAAGGATAAAGAGAAGATGTTAACCCTGTAAAACTCTAGCAGCTGAAGAAAGGAAAGTGTTAAATAAGTGTTATATTTCCCATGTTAATTTTAAGGCACATCAAGCTAAAATTAGAAAATGTTTTCATGTGTTAGAGCATTTTTATTTCACTATTGTTTGCATATGCGTTCAACCCCTGAAAAGGAGATAAATACATAGTCAAAATCAATGCACTGCCTAGGATATGGCCAGTGATAGCCAACTACACACCTAGAGGCATATTTAACAAATGTCTGTAGACAGACATCGCTGAATGCGGAGAGCAATACGCTCTCCGTATTCAGCATTGCACCAGCAGCACAACGCCGCCCCCTGCAGACTCGCGGCCGCCAGCAGGGCGTGTCAATCAACCCGATCGTACTTGATCGGGTTGAATTCCAACGATTCCCGTTCGCCTCTCCACAGCAGGCGGATAGGGTTATGAAGCAGTGGTCTTTGTGACCGCTGCTTAACTGCTGTTTCTGACAAGCCTGCAGGCTCGCCAGAAACACAGGCCCTCAAGTTCCATACGGAGCTTGATAAATGGGCCTCCTATGCTACTCCTGATTGGCTCAGTGGCAGTGTTTAACTCTGGAACAGTTGTGTATTGCCAGTAAGAAGCTCACTTTAACTATGTGCTTAAATTCTATTCTAGGGTTAAAATCAGAGCTAAAGACAATGAATAATGCAGTAGAAAATCTTATTTTTCTAGTTTTTGTCCCTTTAAGTCTTGGGCCACTAGTGAGTGGAATTGAGAAACACTATTTGCTAAAGGGACATTAAACACTTTGAGATGGCAATATAAAATTATAAATCGTATATATATATAAAAAAATCTTTTCAATATACTTTCATTATTTATTTTATCCCCTTTTCCTGTAATTCCATTCTGAAATTGTGAGCTTTGCAGTTCCTGTTATATCCCACACAGCCATTGGCTGCACACTCTAGTGACCTATTTATGCATGTCCCTAATTGGCCACAGCAGCAAAGGTAACCTAAGTTACAAGCTGGAGAATTGTTTTTAGCTCAGTCAGTTGCAAAAGAGGCCCAATACACATTGCGAGTTGGATAAGAAATGTCTGTATGGGGATAAAAAAAGACCCTCTGAACAGCTAAGGAAACAACAGTAAACCAGGTCACTCTCCCCTTACTCTTATAGGTCACAGGCTACACTTGTCTTAACCCTTTTCAGGGTATGTTGTCCAAGGTTGTATAGAGCAAATACTCATTGCTACTCTTAGCATGTGCATTTAATATAACACATATTTTACATGATTCATTTTATGTTGTATCTTGTTTATGTTTCATTTAATAACATTATATAGCTAGAGCATGCAATAAAAATCACAAAAGTTACAAGGACTTGTACATTTTGGAGACCTGAGAAAGTCGCTTCCTACTTTGCGGACACATAAGGGACACGACACTTTATTCCACTGAACTTTTTAATAAATGTCCCCAAAGCCCCCAACTTTTTAAGAAAGGCCTATTCCATATTAGTTGTCAACCTGGTCTTCACTTTTAAGCTACCTGATAATAATTTTGTTGTAAACACATGCATGCCCTGTATTGATTACTGTATTTTTTCAGACAATAGGATTGAGCTCGCATTCTATTGGCTGTTCCAATTAGCCAATAGAATGCAAGCTCAATCCTAATGGCTAATTGGATCAGCCAATAGGATTGAACTTCAATCCTATTGGCTGATTGCATCAGCCAATAGGATTTTTTCTACCTTAATTCCGATTGACTGATAGAATTCTATCAGCCAATCGGAATCTAAGGGACGCCATCTTGGATGACGTCACTTAAAGAGATATTCATTACAAAGAAGCCGTCGTTTGAAGAGGATGCTCCGCGTCGGATGTCTTGAAGATGGACCCGCTCTGCGCCGGATGCATGAAGATAGAAGATGCCATCTGGATGAAGACTTCTGCCCATCTGGAGGACCACTTCTGCCCGGCTTGGATGAAGACTTCTGCCCGTCTGGAGGACCACTTCGCCCGGCTTGGATGAAGACATCTCCTGGTAAGTCGATCTTCAGGGGGTTAGTGTTAGGTTTTTTTAAGGGTGTATTGGGTGGGGTTTTTTTTAGGTTAGGGTTTGGGCCGCAAAAGAGCTAAATGCCCTTTTAAGGGCAATGCCCATCCAAATGCCCTTTTCAGGGCAATGGGGAGCTTAGGTTTTTTTAGTTAGTATTTTATTTGGGGGTTGGTTGTGTGGGTGGTGGGGTTTACTGTTGGGGGGTTGTTTGTATTTTTTTTACATGTAAAAGAGCTGGCAAAAGGCCCTTTTAAGGGCTATTGATCGTTTAGTTTAGGCTAGGGTTTTTTTTTATTTTGGGGGGATTTTTTTTATTTTGCTCTTAGATTAGGTGCAATTAGTTTAAATATCTGTAATTTGTTTTTTATTTAGTGTGGGGGGGTTGTACTTTAGATAATTTAATTTAATTTACTTAATAGTATTTAATTTGGTTAATTTATTTAATTATAGTGTAGTGTTAGTGTAGTGTTAGGTGTTAGTGTAACTTAGGTTAGGTTTTATTTTACAGGTACGTTTGTATTTATTTTAGCTAGGTAGTTATTAAATAGTTAATAACTATTTAATAACTTTTCTACCTAGTTAAAATAAATACAAACTTGCCTGTAAAATAAAAATAAAACCTAAGCTAGATACAATGTAATTATTAGTTATATTGTATCTAGCTTAGGGTTTATTTTATAGGTAAGTATTTAGTTTTAAATATGAATAATTTAGTTAATGATAGGAATATTTATTTAGATTTATTTTAATTATATTTAAGTTAGGGGGTGTTAGGGTTAGGTCTAGACTTAGGTTTAGGGGTTAATACATTTAATATAGTGGCGACGACGTTGGGGCGGCAGATTAGGGGTTAATAAATGTAGGTAGGTGGCGGCAATGTTAGGGACGGCAGATTAGGGGTTAATAATAATAAACAAATGTTTGCGAGGTGGGAGTGCGGTGGTTTAGGGGTTGATATGTTTATTATAGTGGTGGTTGGTTAGGTGGTGGTGGTTAGGGGTTAATAAGTGTAGGTAGGTCGCGGCGACATTGGAGGCAGCAGATTAGGGGTTAATAAATATAATGTAGGTGGCGGAGATGTTGGGGGCAGCAGAATAGGGGTTATTAAGTATAATGTAGGTGGCAGTGATGTCCAGAGCTGCAGATTCGGGGTTAATAATTTTATTTTAGTGTTTGCGATGCGGGAGGGCCTCGGTTTAGGGGTTAATAGGTAGTTTATGGGTGTTAGTGTACTTTTTAACACTTTAGTTATGGGTTTTATGTTACCGCATTGTACCATAAAACTCATAACTACTGACTTTCAAATGCGGTAGAAATCTTGAAGTTTTAGGGTGTACCGCTTACTTTTTGGCCTCCCAGGACAGACTCGTAATACCAGCGGTATGAAAAGTCCCATAGAAAAAAGACTTTACAAAGTTTACGTAAGTCATTTTGCGGTAAGGCCAAAAAAGTGTGCGGTGCCCCTAAACCTGCAAGACTCGTAATACCAGCGGTAGTAAAAAAGCAGCGTTAGCACCTTTTAACGCTGCTTTTTCAGCTACCGCAAAACTCTTAATCTAGGCCATAGGTTCTTCTGCTTTAAATGTCCGGGCCTATTCAAGTCTCAATACAGCCTTGTGATTATTTTGCCCTTAAAAAAAACAAACAATTATTAATATTAACCAATAGCATTTTTCTTATTTTGTGCATTGTATAGCCCCAGGTACAAACCAGCTGTCAGTGAGTTTTTGTAATATCCATATTTTACAATGATCCCTATGAACTTGTATCCTAGCAACAACCATGGAACCCAAATCTATCCGAGTACAAAGTTACCCTCGGTACTTAAAGTAAACTTCAGCACAGCATGTAGTCTCAGCTAACACTAATTGGGTCTTCAAGCTGTCTCCAAGAAAAATTGAAGAGGGAGGTATTTTTTTGCAGATTAATTAAAACATTCCTTTGGTGTTAAATCATTTTCATTATTGGCTTCAAATGCTGGTGCTGGGGAGCATCTCCTGACACTAGTAGCCACAGTAACCCTCAAATTACACAACTATGGATGTCCACAATTGCTTTATCACAACCTGGAAAGCTGGAGACTTGTTTTTAACTCAGTTGCAGAGTTAAACTTTCAACTGTTACCTGTCATCACATTTATCATTTGACCTGCCAACTCAAGCAGAGCACCATTTATTGAGTATTTATTTTTGCCACATACGTACTTGGCTTTGAAACTAGACCTTGTACTATACTAAGTGATGCACACATATTTTCACAGGTACCTTTGTCTAAAGATCCATTATTATTCACATTTTACAACAATGACATCATTTAATCCCAAACTTGCTGCAAAATTTATGGTAACAATGGTATGGAATAGAGTTTTTAAAATATATCAGCCGTATAAAGACACAAATGGTCTGAGAAACAGTTTGTGCATCATTCATATAATCTATTATTTCTCTGAACATTTGACATCAGTTATTTATCGAGGTATATTTTAGGCTGAATATTTGTTTTATTGAGACATTAGCACTACATAAAGTTAAAGGGACACTGAACCCAATTTTTTTCTTTCATGATTCAGATAGAGCATGCAATTTTAAACAACTTTCTAATTTACTCCTATTATCAATTTTTCTTCATTCTCTTGCTTTCTTTATTTGAAAAAGAAGGTATCTAAGCTATTTTTTTTTGGTTCAGACCATGGAAAGCACTTGTTTATTGGTAGGTGAATTTACCCAACAATCAGCAAGAACAATACAGGGTGTTCACCAAAAATGGGCTGGCATCTAAACTTACATTCTTGCATTTCAAATAAAGATAACAAGAGAATGAAAATAATTTGGTAATAGGAGTAAATTAGAAAGTTGCTTAAAATTGCATGCTCTATCTGAACCATGATAGAAAAAAATTGGGTTCAGTGTCCCTTTAATTACATGGTAAATTCTAGTTCAGTTAAAAAGGCTTTTCCAGTATAAATTGACATACAATTTATGTTTTGAAAATTAATGTTCTAGTATAAAAAAACAAAAACTCTGTTTTCAGGCTTGGTGGATGTTTTACTGTCCACAAATAGGGCTGCAGAAGTTTTGCTAATCAGCTACTGTGTATTTATGCCCTATACAAGCAATGTACAAACACGCACTTTCTGTTAATCCCGCCCCAGTTTATCACTACATGTCTTCCATCAGTTTGCCGCTAGGCCCCATAAATAAGTCTCTCCCAAGCATAACAGGAAGATACCAACTTGCAATTCAATTTGATACCACTCACAAAGCAGTACCCTGCCACAGCTGCATCAGTTTCAAAACATTTACTTCTAGATTACAAGTGGAGTGCTAAATATAGCTTTCATGAAAGCGATATTTGCGCTCCAATGTGTAATACCAGTGCATGCTAATCTGCGCTGGTATTACAAGTTCACAGCAATGCGAACGCGACCTCGCTGATCTCTGGTTAATTTTAAAAGCGCTAATTGATACCACAAGCTCGCAGTAGCAGTAACCAGACACTTGTAAATGGCTGTTTAATTATCGTGCACCCGGCAATCGGGCGAATTTACCTGTTAGCGAGCGAGCGATAATTTAGTGCTCCACTTGTAATCTAGCCCTATCTGTGCACTATTATCACTATTATCACATTTAAATCAATGGGTCACAACGATTTTTGTGTCCCCTAATTTATTTGTGTCAACTAACATATACCGTATTTAATATAAATAACAAAATACATTACAGTGGGCTAGATCTTTATACACTATTACACACAAAGGAGATGCTAATGGAAAGTAACCTGGGTCTGCATTTCCCCAGTATATAATTTTAAGACATTTTCTATTACAAATGACTCGCAGAACGACACATTTTACACACTCTCTGTGCCAATCTTTAAACCTAAGTCTGCCATTAAAGCATGTGCACAGTGCACGTACAACAATCAGCAGCACCCTATGCTCTGAGAACATCAAAGAGTGCAAGTAAAATGTGGCAACTTTAAAGTTAAAGGGATATGGAAGTCAATTATATGCTGGGGCTGGTATCAAAAGACTCTCTGCAAATTAAAGCTCTGTGCATAAAAAAGTGATATTTAGCACTCCACTTGTAATCTGGTCCATAACGTTTACTGTTAGCTTATGGATGAGAATCAGTCTCACTGCACACATAGGCCCATATTTATCAAGCTCCGTACGGAGCTTGAAGGGCCGTGTTTCTGGCGAGTCTGAAGACTCACCAGAAACAGCAGTTATGAAGCAGCGGTCACAAAGACCGCTGCTCCATAACCTGTCCGCCTGCTCTGAGCAGGCGGACAGACATCGCCGGAAATCAACCCGATCGAGTACGATCAGGTTGATTGACACCCCCTGCTGGCGCCCCATTGGCCGCGAGTCTGCAGGGGGTAGCGTTGCACCAGCAGCTCTTGTGAGCTGCTGGTGCAATGCTGAATACGGCGAGCATATTGCTCGCCGTATTCAGCGAGGTCTGGCGGACCTGATCCGCAGTGTCGGATCAGGTCCGCCAGACCTTGATAAATAGAGCCCATACAGTATATACACATAAATAATCCTTATACAAACATTACCAAATAAACAGTAATCCTTTATATTGTATGATGCAAGGGCTGGACCTATAAATTACACTAAACGGACTGACAGTGTAAGCTAACCTATGATACTGTATTTTATCCCCATTATATCAGTACCAGATATCTGTACCTTCCAATCTCTTAGTGGCAACATGTCACTGAGAACAGAGTTGACACATGTTGCCAGTCTGTTATGTATTTAACACTTTAAGTTAGATCACAGAGTTAATTGCTGGAAACAAGAGAGCGAGACAACTTGTTCAACATCCTACTCTATCCGATGCCAAGTAAGTTTATAAACCCTCAGTGCCTACGTGCCCTGGGCCGATTGATAAAGCACCTGCTTTAAAGGTGCCAGACAGAGATGGTATCAGGTGAGTGCTGGCAGAGGAGCCAACATTCCTATGGGGAGGCAATTTACATTCCCATGCTCTCACGTCTTGGAGCCAAAGAAAATATGCACAGGATCCAATTCATTGCTCCCGGCTCCATTTAACCTGACCCATGTCTCATATAAACTGAAGTTATATCCTCTCGCCAGCCTTTCTTTGTGTTTTTAACCTTTTGATCCATTTAAGCTCTGATGCACTACCATAAGCAAACTGGATATAATTAATCAGGTTTTTCCCTCTTGTACACTCTTAAGGTAAATCAAAATGGCTCATATGATTGTAAGATCCAAATATAACGCTAGTGTAGACACAGCAAGGTACTTATATTGTCAGTATTTTACAATAACAAACTCTAAATACTGGAAGACTTGACAAATTTCATTTTTTATCTATGATTATCTGTCTACTGGTGTTGCAACTTATTCAAGCTTTTGCACTCATCAGCAAGTGTTGATGGCTGGGCATTACTGTGATAAATTCCACCTCTTGTCTACTTAAGAGGCTCCAGAGGAGTGCAAATGAGGGTCTGGCAGGATAGTGTTTATATTTGGTATTAACTTTGACGTTCTGATGTCCAAACTCTACCTGCTTTGTTTATAAATCAAGGGTTTTAGTTAAATCTGTCATGAAATGCAGAACACAGCATAGAAGGTACAACGCTATTTTATTGCAGAGCATAGAAGTATACATCTAACTTAGTAACTGTGACATAGACAATAACAGCTATAAGCCACGCCCCCATCTGATGATGTCACCTCCCACTCTATTCACAAAATCCACTGTTAAATCATGAGTGACAATTTAGCAAATTTAGGAAATGGGTGGCTGCCTTCTGGGAACATTTGAAAGCTATGTTCTAAGTATTAATTGTTCTTATGACTATATTTTATAGTGCCACAAAGACATTTTCTTATAAACCCCAGGCTCAGTATAGCTTCAGGTGTCACCACTGTGGAACACATTCCTCCTGGATAGAACTATTGCAGCTTTAATGTGTATTTATTTAGATGAACCAAATTATTAATGGAAAAATAAAAAGCCCCGATAATCAAAAATGGGCCACCAAGGAGAGAAATCAAACAAAATCTTTGGGATTTTTTTTAGACTTTTATTTTGTAAAATAGGAGTCTCTCCTTCACATACAGAACCCTATACAGTGAGATAAACATCTCTCAATGTTTCTGAAATTCTCTGAGCGACATCGCCGTACTGACGAGATTTCTTAGATTATCTTGCCTGAGAGGAGAGCTTTAGGCCATCTGACCCAACGAGAGAAAATAATACTTATGTTTATACCTTTGTCACTTAGGGCCCTATTATTAATGGGACATCAAACCCAAAATTGTTATTTCATGATTTGGACAGAGAATACATTTTTAGAAAAGTTTCTAATTTACTTCTATTATCAAATTTGCTTTCTTCTTCTGTTATTCTTTGTTGAAGAGATCTCTAGATAGGTAGCATGAACATGTCTGGAGCGCTACATGACAGGAAATAGGGCTGCCATCTAGTGTTCTTGCTAATGCATAACATTTTTGCAAAACTGCTGCCATATAGTATTGCAGACACGTGCACATTCCTAAGCTTACCTTCCTGCTTTTCAACAAAGGTTAACAAGAGAAGAAAAAAAATTGATAATAGAAGTAAATTGGAAAGTTGTTTAAAATGGTATGTTCTATCTGAATCATGAAAAAAAAAATTGGGTTTATGTCCCTTTAAAAAAAACTAACCTGCACGGAGAGAAATCACGGAAAATCTTTTTTTTTTTTTATCGTTTTAGCATTATGTTGTAATTTGGGTGTCTTCATACTCATAACCCTTTTTTTAAAATGTTATATTTAATATTTCTATAACGCGCCTTAAGAATACTAAGTTCTCATGTGCGCTAACCTAAACGTGTTAAGATCTAAATTGAGAAATGCGAAGCGCAAAACGAATATATTACATTTCTGTTTGTGCGGCAAACCCATTGCGTATACACCATTGCGTATATATACCACGTGAAATGGGGCCGTACCGCTATTTCCATAGAGCCGCCATTACAAGTAAACCATAAAACTTTATTTTCTTGTGCGATATGGTGCGGTAAGCCGCATACCGCACAAAAACTAAGTTTCTACTTGGCGTGCTCGTGCACAAGAAAATAAAGTTTTGCCGCATTTTCTCATTTTTCATTGAAGTCTATGAAGTAAAGAAAGTTTTACAAAAACCTAACACCCTTACATAAGCCCCTTGTCTTATAACCCCTAAACCACTGTCCCCCCACATTGCCAACACTAAACAAAGTTATAAACCCCTAAACTGCCATCCCCCCACATTGCCAACACTAAATAAAGCTATTAACCTCTAAACCCCCGCCCCCCACATTGCCAACACTAAATAAAGCTATTAACCTCTAAACCACCATCCCCCACATCACAACTACTAAAAAACCTAATAACCCTTAATCTGCCGTCCCCCCATATCGCGACTACAAAAAAACCTATTAACCCCTATTCCGCCATTTCGCCACATCACAACTACTTAAAAAACCTATTAACGCCTAATCCTCCATTCCCCCACATTGCAACTACTAAAATAAACCTATTAACCCCTAAACCACCGTCCTCCCCCATCGCGACTACCTAAATTAAAATTTTAAACCCTAAACCTAACACCCCCTAACTTTAAAACCTAAGTTTAAACTAAAAATGACCCTCGATGGATGAAGATGGAGCTGCCTGGATGAAGATGGATCGCTGGACTTCAGAAATACCTATTTTGGGGTTAGTGTTAGGTTTTGTTTTGTTTTTTTGGGGTGTTTTTTTATTTAGATTAGGGCTTTTTATTTTTTATGGGCTTAAAAAGGGCTGAATGCCCTTTTAAGGGCAATGCCCATACAAATGCCCTTTTTGGGGGAATGCGTAGATTAGAGTTTTTTTTAGTTAGGTTTTTTTATTTTTGGGGAGTGGGGAGTTGTAATGTTAGGGGGTAATTGGTTTATTTTCTTTGCAAAAGAGCTGTTAACTTTAGGGCAATGCCCTACAAAAAGCCTTTTAAAGGGACACTAAACCCAAATTTTTTCTTTCATGATTCAGATAGAGAATACAAATTTAAACAACATTACAATTTACTTCTATTATTTATTTTGCTTCATTTTTTAGATATCCTTAGTTGAAGAAAAAGCAATGCACATGAGTGAGCCAATCACACAAGGCTTCTAAGTACAGGAACCAATCATCAGCTACTGAGCCTATCTAGATATGCTTTTCAGTAAAGAATATCAAGAGAATAAAACAAATGAGATAATAGAAGTAAATTAGAAAGTTGTTTAAAATTGCATGTTGTTTCTAAATCATGAAAGAAAAAATGTTGGTTTCATGTCCCTTTAAGGGCTATTGGTAGTTTATTTAGAGATTAGGGGGTCTATTTAACAAATGTCTGTCCGACATGATTCGATCAGCGGATCATGTCCGACAGACATCGCTGAATGCGAAGAGCAATACGCTCTCCGCATTCAGCATTGCACCAGCAGCTCTTATGAACTGCTGGTGCAACGCCGCCCCCTGCAGATTTGCGGACAATCGGCAATGTTAATAGTGTACGGGTTTTAGTGTACTTTGTAACACATTTTTTAGTTTTTTTGTGAAACTTTTTTGTTTTGCAAAACAGATAACTACAGGTCTTTGAGAGCAGATTTAATTGTTGCGGTATAGGCCATAATGATTGCGGTAAAGCCATACTGAGCAACTTGTAATATCAAGTAGCTGACCATTCCGCACGCAAAGCCCATTTTTCAAGCGGAAAAGCCATACTGCACAACTTGTAATCTGTCCCATACAAAATAATGTACTTTTTATTATTAAATATATATTTCTAAATATATATATATATGTATATATATATGATACTGTTTATATAAAATACATATTGATACCTATATATCTATATAATATACATGTAGGTATAAGTATGTACACAGTTACATATATAGAAATATGTATTTAAGAATAAAAAGGGCATTATCCTGTAACTGGAGAACATTGGAATGTGAAATACGTATAGTAAATATACAGTAAAACACATAAATACATAATTACATATGTTATGTACACACACACACACATATATATATATATATACATATTTAGACATGTGTATGTATGTATCTCTATGTTAAAGGGACAGTCTACTTGAAATATTTTATTGTTTTAAAAGAAAGATAAAAACATTTTTTAGACAGTGTTATTATGAGTCTAACTATACTGTGTATTTTTTATGTGTCTTGTGAAACTTTTTATTTGAGTGAAAGGGGCCGAAACAGTAGCTATGAAGCAGTGGTCTAAAGACTGCTGCTCCATAACTTGTCAGCTGCCTCTGAGGCTGCGGTCTTCAATCCGCCCGATCCTATACGATCTGGCTGATTGACACCCCCTGCTAGCAGCCGATTTGCCGCAAATCTGCAGGGGGTGTCATTGCACAAGCAGTTCACAAGAATGCGTATGCTGTCTGCATTTATCGATGTGCGGCGGACATGATAAGCTACTTCGTATCATGTCCGTCCGCACTTTAGTAAATTGGCCCCTAAGAGTTAACCAGAGCTCACTGGTCACAATAATCCAACACTCATTAAATTCAGTTTCACAGTTTACTTTCATCTTGTGATACGCTCACTACTTCCAACACCCTTGATGAACCCCGTATCGCTCGCACACAAAACAGTTAGAACGTCACTCGTAATCGGGCCAATAGCTCTCAAGCTAAAATTTGCCTTATAAAATTCTTTGAGGAACCTTGCAGTTTTTGCAAGTTACTTGGTGCGGGGCTTTTTGCTGGCTTTTTTTATAAATATGGAGAGCGTATTCAGGTCCACGGCCGCGATGTTAGGCAATGTTAGGCGAGCGTATTGGTGCCGTTGAATGCAACAAAGTTGACGACTTGATAGATATCCCCCATAGAGTTAGAATGCTGGAAGGTTTCAGTGTCATAGGCCTGTACAGGCAGTGTTTAAAATAATTGGTGAAGACACTAAATTGAATTGTAGAGTTACTTTCAACATGAAGCACCCCCAGGTGTATAGTAAGAGGTACAGAATAACTTCAGTTCCTAAAGGTTGTCCACTAATTGCGGTAATATGACTGGGGTCATTCTTCTTTACACTTTAAATATAATGTTCTCTGGCAAAAGATTAATCAATAAACACACCATCAGCTTTGGAGTGAATTAGGGCTTAGTAATTGATATGTTGTCCATTGATGGTAATTGGTACAAACAACTTAGTCTTGTTAGAGAGTTGTTCTGGGTTTAGGCTTAATTCTGCCCTTCCAAACAGAATTAAGCCCTGGCTTATCCCAGTCTGGTGGGAAAATCCTTCAAGAGATCTTCTTTTTGGCCACAGTAGAGTCACAGACTGAGTTTATGTCTCCTGAGTCTTTCTGTTTCAAAAAGTCGGATGGTACCCACCTCCATAGGCTTTTCGACTGTGGGGGTTGAAGGAAATGCTGTAGGGGTAGTACATTTTGCTGCCAACATGAAGACAGGTCTTTGAGATTTCTTGATCCTATCTTTTTAAAGCTGACGCTCCATGTGGCAGGTATCAAGGTTGAAACATAGAGAAATAAAGTCCTTTAAAGACTCAGGTAATTCTCTGTACACCAATTCATCTTTAATCCTGTCACACAGTCCTCCTGGATTCCAGTCAGTCATAGCAGCTAAAGTGCTCCAGGATTCCAGTCAGACTGAGCAGCTAAAGTACGGTATTCAACCCAACAGATTGTGTGCCTTTTTCCAGTTCCAGTAGAACAGACTCAGCAGCAGCAACTACCAGGCATGTCAAATATGCTTTGTAAAGCAGTTAGAAAGGCTTTAGCATCTTTAAGGATTGGCTCATCCTTTTCTAGAAGGAGTGAAACCCACGACAGGGCCTTTCAGCAAAGAACTGCTGAAGGTGACCTGAGCCTCAAATTACAGAAACATTTCCCGGTTTATTTAAAAAATGAAGGTGGCGCTGATTGAGAAACCCTCTACAGTCATCACATTTTTTTGGGTAGTGGTAATTTATGTGTATGAGCAGTAACTGCTGGTGAGGCTGGGTGAAGTGATGGTGTTGTAGCAGGTTGAGAGGCTTGGCACAGTGTTCGCATCATCTCTGCTAACTGGTATAATTTTTGCATCAAGGCTCTGGAGATGTGATGAGTGAGCCCCCATTAGTTGGCATTGGTGAGTTATAGCTTTGGTCACTTCATCAGGGTCCATAATAGTTGACCTGTGTATAATGTCACAGCTATAATAAAGTCAGTCTAGGAAAGGACCCTGAGGTTGGGAAGTGACAATGGGACACACTGCCTCAGCACAGAGGGTTAGATCCAGGACGGGAAAAATCCAGAGGACAAGACAAAATCAAGGTCAGTTCAGGCCAAAGGTCAATACCATGCAGGCTAAATACAGTGTTAAATCAGGATCTAAAAAAAAGGTAAACAATGTCCGGGTCAAAATCTTGCAGGCAACAGCAGAACAAATTCAGAATTAATAGGCTGAATCCAGGAAACAAGCAGGGATCGTACACAGAGAACAGCAGAAACAGGTATGGAAGTAACACACCCAGGAATACAGTGTTTTACAAGGCCAAACAAAGGAAGCAGGAATCAGCTTATCTAGGGTGTTTATTGAGTAACTGTCTGTAGCTGGCAGGCTGGTGGAGCCAGAGTGCCAGCCACAGTGTGCAGTAGAATAAGCATTTTTTAAACAGAATCTGAGTCCTCCAGTGGTTCAGGAGGGAAGGCAACCGGACAGAGACTGGAGGTCCAAGGATCAACTATGGTTATGGGTGTGAACCCACTTCTGAAATAAACTTGATTTGCCCAGAATGTTCCTTGCTCTAAATCAGTCTGGTCTTACCTAAAAACCACAGTCCTACCCCAAAATACAAGGGGTATGGCAACTCCAGACGGTCATTTTGGCTTTGTGTCAACCTTCATGCACGCCAGTCAAAACAGGTTCATGAGCCTACTTTCTTGAACTCCTAAATGGGATCAAGCATTCGTGAAAACACGAGTTTAATAATGTAGACACAAACACTGTAAAACACACTTTTGTGACTTGGACTTAATGTGCATGAAGGCGTGTCTCCTATAAAAACCCAGTCACGAAGGCATGATCTTGTTTGAACATCTTCTATGTTGTGAGGCAGCTGGTTCACACATTACAGATTCAGTACTGTTAAAATCCAATATAAGAAGATATCATAAGGACTTTTAAAAGAAACCCATAGTCTCCATCTTGTTTTAAGATCATGTCAAACTGGAAATGGTAACATAGTAACATAGAAGATGAGGTTAAAAAACGACAAAAGTCCATCAAGTTCAACCTATACAAATCTAATATACTTATAAAAAAGCTCCAGTTGAGCTTAAATTAATCCCATTAAAAAAGGTGACCCATTTAACACAAGCAATTATATCCATGAATTCTGTTTCTATCCAGAAATGTATCCAAAGCATTTTTAAATGTATCTAAGGTATTGGCATTCACTACCTCCTTTGGTAATTTTATTACTCTTACAGTGAAAAAAACTTTCTGTTGCAGGAGATTAAATTTATTTTCCTCCAGCCTTAAATTGTGACTTCTTGTCACAAATAATTTTCTTGGAATAAACAGAGCTTCTTCAATCTCTGTATATGGGCCTTGAATATATTTATATAAAGTAATCATGTCACCTCTCAAGCGCATTTTTTCTAGAGAAAACAGACCCAGTTTGGCTAGCCTCTCCTCATAGCTAAAAATGATCCATTCCACTTATTAGCTTTGTGACCCTTCTCTAAACCTTTTCTAAGTCTGCAATGTCTTTTTTTTTTTAGATTGGTCCCCAGAACTGAACTCCATACTCAAGGTGAGGTATTACCAGGATTTATATAGGGACAGAATTATGCTTTCCTCCCTTGAATCAATGCCTCTTTTAATACGTTAGTATCTTTTTAGCCTTAGAAGCTGCTGCCCTGCATTGTGCGCCCATCTTTAGCTTCTTGACTATTACTACTCCCAAATCCCTTTCCTCCTCTGTTTGGCTAAGTCTCATCCCATTTAAATAATAGATTGCCTGCTTATATTTAATTACAAAATTTAGAACCTTCCATTTTCTGGTATTAAATCTAATTTTCCTTTTATCTGTGCATTCTTCAAATTTTTGCAGATCCCCTTGTAAAGCAAGTTCATCCTGCTCTGACCTAATGACCTTACACAACTTTGTATCATCTGCAAAAATAGAGATGTTGCTATTTAATCCTTGCTCCAAGTAAAATAAAAATATTAAAAATAACAGGACCCGGTACTGCTCCCTGGGGGACTCCACTGATTACCTTTCTCCAATCTGAATATGATCCGTTTACTACCACTCATTCCTCCGTGTCTTTTATCCAGTATCCATGAGCAAACATTTTCAGATATTCCCAGTCCCCTAATTTTGTGCATTAATCTTTCATGTGGCACTGTATCAAATGCCTTTGCAAAGTCCATGTATATCAGATCAACTGATTCCCCTTTATCTATATTTTACTTACTTCCTCATAGAATCTAATTAGATTAGTTTGATAATTTAAACTCATGTTTACACGAATATACTCATCAATATAATCCCTTATAATCGTCCTCTCATCAACTTTGGCGTGTTGTCCTGATCTTTACAATGTCTCTGTGATGCCACATTGTTTCCCCTTATTGATGATGGTTTTTACAGTGTTCCATGGTACATTCAGTGCCTTCAATATTCTTTTATATCCCTCTCCTTATTGGTACTTTCAAGCAGTTAGCTCTCACAGTTTCTTTGGCAACTCTTTGCGGATCATTGCTCTTCCAGTATTATGCAACCCCCAAACATTCAAGCAAATCCTACAGCAACAGCTGGCTTTAATCTGGGTTTAATCAGGATCACTTTCACTGATGGCAGGTGCATGCTTTTTACCTACAGGTATGATTTAGAAAGTGATTGTTTAACTGTGAAGACAGCTAAAGCCCCTATTAGTTGCACACCTATGCAATCAGTATGCTATAGTTTTATTTTTTTTATATACATTTTCCTAATAATGAACTATTTGAGGTTTTTTTTCTTAGGGAGCACTCACATTCCTTATAGGCTATATTAAAGGGACACTGAACCCAAATTTTTTCTTTTGTAATTCAGAAAGAGCATGCAATTTTAAGCAACTTTCTAATTTACTACTATTATCAATTTTTCTTCATTCTCTTGCTATCATTATTTGAAAAAAAAGGCATCTAAGCTTTTTTTTGGTTTCAGTACCGTGGACAGCACTTTTTAATTGGTGGATGAATTTATCTACCAATAGGCCGGCATCTAAACTTACATTCTTGCATTTCAAATAAAGATACCAAGAGAATGAAGAAAATTTGATAATAGGAGTAAATTAGAAAGTTGCTTAAAATTTCATGCTCAATCTGAATCACTAAAGAAAAATTTTGGGTACAGTGTCCCTTTATGTATAGAGCAATGAGATTGTGACAGAGATACACTGTTTAAAATATAACCTTTAGGGGCGGCGGCCATGATAAGTCGCAAGATTGTTTGTTACTCCATATCCTCACATCAATCTGCACGCTACCCTCCTTCTAATACTTCATAGAGTACTACATGTAACAAAATACTCTGCAGCAGTAACAGCTCTTTCGAATGATACTAAAATTATATGGGTTTGGTGCTAGATTCAATCTTCCGGAACATTATACAGGTTGCGGCCTAATATCTAACTCCCCGGCAGGGTACTCGAGTACCTATGTCGTTATAGTGCAGGGACACTCCACAAAACACTGCAAGAACCTCCTCCACAAACTATCAAGCTGACTATCCTCTACAATATGGAAATGTCCTCCATGGAGGTTACCTACTTAATTGGATAAATAAGTAACTTGCTCTCCTACTATCAGGAGGCATTCTCAGAAATGCACTCCTGACTCCCCATGAGGCCTTCATTGTGAGTACCTAACTGACTGCTCCTGAGGGTAACCCATGCGAAGGTGGCGAAACTAAAGAGTCAGATGGTAACCTAACAACTCCCCGGGTGCCCATATACAGGAAGACTATACCTCTCACAGCTAAGGAAGAAATATCAGACAGCGCCACAAGAAATAGAGAACTTCAAGCAGTACTCACCTCTTGTTATGCTGGTGACACAGAGCATATAGATGGTGAATCAATTGCCTCTATGCCGTTGCCCGATCATGGGAAGACCCAAACATGCCTTACCCTGCTCTGGAAACTAGCCATGGTGAAGCCAGATCCGCTGATGAATATTGTGGCTAATGTAATCCAGGTTAAGGGGAACGATCCTGCAGCATACATGTGGCCCCAGCAGTTCGTGGTGAGTCACCAATTTAATCTTACTTGGCCCTCTGTTTGTTGTCAGGCTGAGCCAACAAGTTTATTAGAGCTCAAAAGGAGCTTACAGCAGTGGCATTGTATTAGTTGCAGTACTCTCATTGGCCACCAGAAACCCCCTATGGACGACCATCTATCTAAATACATGGAGACCGGTGCTGTTTCTCTACGTCTAGGTATAGGCTAATAGACCTGCAATAACATATGCGAGGGTCCAATGACTATATACATAATCACCCACACATAAGTACCTTGATGTATTCCAATTAAAGCCAGGGCGTAACCAGACTTTATTGGTCCCCAGGGTAAAAGATTGTGGCAAGGCTCCCCCATTTCAAAAGTGCCCTTTCTGGCTATTTGTAATCAGCAGAGGCTGAGCCGGCAGCCACATAGCAGCAAGAGATGAGAAGAACCCAGTCATAAGTGAGATCTGTGAGAGGTTATGCCTCTAATATATGGTATTAAGCGGTATGGAGCAGCTGTTGGAGCTAGAGTGAGCTGAGGTCACTAACCATGACAGGAAGATTGAGAGCTATGCAATGCAACATTCAGAATATTGAGGGGTATAGGCATGAGATTTAAAAAATATACGACTAGATTTAGAGTTTTGTCGGTAAAGACCCGCGTAGCTAACGCAGCTTTTTTTCCCAACGCACCCTTAAGACAATGCTAGTATTTAGAGTTGTCTGAGAGGCTGCGTTAGGCTCCAAAAAGGGTGCGTTGAGCCTAATGTACCGCAACTTCAACCCTCAATACCACGGTAAGCGGTAAGCTGGCAAAACGTGCTCATGCACGATATCCCCATAGGAAACAATGGGGCAGTTTGGGCTGAAAAAAAACCTAACACCTGCAAAAAAGCAGCGTTCAGCTCCCAACGCAGCCCCATTGTCTCCTATGGGGAAACAGTTTCTAAGTCTGCACCTAACACCCTAACATGAACCCCGAGTCTAAACACCCCTAACCTTACACTTATTAACCCCTAATTTGCCACCCCTGCTATCGCTGACACCTGCATTATATTATTAACCCCTAATCTGCTGCTCCGGACACCACCGCAACCTACATTACACCTATGTACCCCTAATCTGCTGCCCCTAACACTGCCGACCCCTATATTATATTTATTAACCCCTAGTCTGCCCCCCCAACGTCGCCGCTACCTTACCTACACTTATTAACCCCAAATCTGCTGACTGGACCTCACCGCTACTCTAATAAAGTTATTAACCCCTAAACTGCCGCAGTCCCGCCTCGCAAACCCTATAATAAATAGTATTAACCCCTAATCTGCCCTCCCTAACATCACCGCCACCTAACTTCAAGTATTAACCCCTAATCTGCCGACCGGAACTCGCCGCTACTATAATAAATGTATTAACCCCTAAAGCTAAGTCTAACCCTAACCCTAACACCCCCCTAAATTAAATATAATTTTAATCTAACAAAATAAATTAAATATTATTAACTAAAGTATTCCTATTTAAATCTAAATATTTACCTGTAAAATAAACCCTAATATAGCTACAATATAACGAATAATTATATTGTAGCTATTTTAGGATTTATATTTATTTTACAGGCAACTTTGTATTTATTTAAACTAGGTACAATAGCTAATAAATAGTTATTTACTATTTAATAGCTACCTAGTTAAAATAATTACAAAATTACCTGTAAAATAAATCCTAACCTAAGTTACAATTAAACCTAACACTACACTATCAATAAATAAATTAAATCAATTAACTACAAGTACCTACAATTACCTACAATTAAATAAAGTAAACTAAATTACAAAAAACCCCCCACTAAATTACAAAAAATAAAAAAAGATTACAAGAATTTTAAGCTAATTACACCTACTCTAAGCCCCCTAATAAAATAACAAAGCCCCCCAAAATAAAAAATTCCCCTACCCTAATCTAAATTTAAAAAGTTAACAGCTCTATTACCAGCCCTTAAAAGGGCTTTTTGCGGGGCATGCCCAAAGAAATCATCTCTTTTGCCTGTAAAAACCCCCACAATACCCCCCCCAACATTACAACCCACCACCCACATACCCCTACTCTAACCCAAACCCCCCTTAAATATACCTAACACTACCCCCCTGAAGATCTCCCTACCTTGAGTCGTGTTCACCCAGCCGGGCACCGATGGACCAAAAGAGGACATCCGGAGCGGCAGAAGTCTTCATCCTATCCGGGCAGAAGAGGACATCTGGACCGGTAGACATCTTCATCCAAGCGGCATCTTCTATCTTCATCCATCCGGAGCGGAGCGGAGCCATCTTCTTCCATCTTCTTCCAGCCGACGGAGCGGAGCCATCTTCTTCAGCCAATCAGATTCAAGTTCAATCAGATTGAGCTCGCATTCTATTGGCTGATCGGAACAGCCAATAGAATGCAAGCTCAATCTGATTGGCTGATTGGATCAGCCAATCCGATTGAACTTGAATTTGATTGGCTGATTCAATCAGCCAATCAGATTTTTCCTACCTTAATTCCGATTGGCTGATAGAATCCTATCAGCCAATCGGAATTCGAGAGACGCCATCTTGGATGACGTCATTTAAAGGAACCTTCATTGGGCGAGTAGGCATCGTGGAAGAAGGATGGATCTGCGTCGGCTGGAAGAAGATGGCTCCGCTCCGCTCCGCTCCGCTCCGCTCCGCTCCGGATGGATGAAGATAGAAGATGCCGCTTGGATGAAGATGTCTACCGGTCCAGATGTCCTCTTCTGCCCAGATAGGATGAAGACTTCTGCCGCTCTGGATGTCTTCTTTTGGTCCATCGGTGGCCGGCTGAGTGAACACGACTCAAGGTAGGGAGATCTTCAGGGGGGTAGTGTTAGGTTTATTTAAGGGGGGTTTGGGTTACAGTAGGGGTATGTGGGTGGTGGGTTGTAATGTTGGGGGGTGGTATTGTGTTTTTTTTACAGGCAAAAGAGCTGATTTCTTTGGGGCATGCCCCGCAAAAAGCCCTTTTAAGGGCTGGTAATAGAGTTGTTAACTTTTTAAAATTAGATTAGGGTAGGGAAATTTTTTATTTTGGGGGGCTTTGTTATTTTATTAGGGGGCTTAGAGTAGGTGTAATTAGCTTAAAATTCTTGTAATCTTTTTTTATTTTTTGTAATTTAGTGTTTGTTTGTTTTTGTAATTTAGTTTAGTTTATTTAATTGTAGGTAATTGTAGGTACTTGTAGTTAATTGATTTAATTTATTTATTGATAGTGTAGTGTTAGGTTTAATTGTAACTTAGATTAGGATTTATTTTACAGGTAATTTTGTAATTATTTTAACTAGGTAGCTATTAAATAGTAAATAACTATTTATTAGCTATTGTACCTAGTTTAAATAAATACAAAGTTGCCTGTAAAATAAATATGAATCCTAAAATAGCTACAATATAATTATTTGTTATATTGTAGCTATATATTAGGGTTTATTTTACAGGTAAGTATTTAGATTTAAATATGAATACTTTAGTTAATAATATTTAATTTATTTTGTTAGATTAAAATTATATTTAATTTAGGGGGGTGTTAGGGTTAGGGTTAGACTTAGCTTTAGGGGTTAATACATTTATTATAGTAGCGGCGAGTTCCGGTCGGCAGATTAGGGGTTAATACTTGAAGTTAGGTGGCGGTGATGTTAGGGAGGGCAGATTAGGGGTTAATACTATTTATTATAGGGTTTGCGAGGCGGGAGTGTGCCGCTTTAGGGGTTAATACATTTATTAGAGTAGCGGCGAGGTCCGGTCGGCAGATTTGGGGTTAATAAGTGTAGGTAAGGTAGCGGCGACGTTGGGGGGGGCAGATTAGGGGTTAATAAATATAATATAGGGGTCGGCGATGTTAGGGGCAGCAGATTAGGGTTTCATAGGGATAATGTAGGTGGCGGCGGTGTGCGGTCGGCAGATTAGGGGTTAAAAATATTTACTATAGTGGCGGCGATGTGGGGGGGCCTCGGTTTAGGGGTACATAGGTAGTTTATGGGTGTTAGTATACTTTATAGCACAGTAGTTAAGAGCTTTATAAACCGGTGTTAGCCCAGAAAGCTCTTAACTACTGACTTTTTTCTGTGGCTGGAGTTTTGTCGTTAGAGGCTCTACCGCTCACTTCAGCCAAGACTCTAAATAGGAAGATCCCATTGAAAAGATAGGATACACAATTGATGTAAGGGGATCTGCAGTATGGAAAAGTTGCGGCTTGAAAGTGAGCGTTAGACCCTTTCCTGCCTGACTCTAAATACCAGCGGCTGGACAAAACCAGCGTTAGGACCCTTAACGCTGTTCTTGACGGCAAAGCAGAACTCTAAATCTAGGCCTTATATTTCCCAATTTCTTTACCACTTATTTTTTATGGCTACCAATTTTACTCATGCTAAGTTCATGTTTCCATAAACACTGTAACTTCATGATTTTATTTAAGTGTTAAGTTAAGTGTTAATATAGTGCAAAATCAAACATTTTAACTATGAAACATGTTCAAGGATACATATCCATTAGCAACAAACAAAAAGTAATTTTATTGAGAACAGGAACATCTGCTTTATTCACACACAGACACACACAGCCACATACAAACAAACACAGACACACAAACACACACAGACAGGCACACACACAAACACAGACAGGCACACACACAGACACACACACACAGGCACACACACAGAGACAGACACACACACAGACACACACATACACACACATACAGACACACACTGACAGACACACAGAGACACACGCACACACAGACCCACACAAACAGAGACACACAGACAGACACATACACACACAGGAACATATACAGACCCACACACAGACCCACACACACAGAGACAGACACACAGACAGACACACATACACAGACACACACACTTACAGACACACACACAGAGACACACACAAACACACACAAACAGGCACACACACAGAGACACAAACAAACACACAGACACACACACACACACACACACAGACACACACACACACAGACACACACACAGACAGACACACACACAGCTACACACACAGACACACACATACAGACACCAGACACACACTGACAGACACACAGACACACACACACACACAGACACAAACACAGACCCACACATACAGAGACACACATACATACACACATACACACACTCAGGCACACACACACACAGACCCACACACACAGAGACAGACACACACTTACAGACACACACACACACACAGACACATACACAGACATACACACAGGCACACCCACACAGACAGGCACACACACAGACACACACTGACAGACACACACTGACAGACACACACACACAGACAGGCACACACAGACACACACACACTCAGAGACACACACACAGACAGACACACATACACAGACAGACACACATACACAGACACACACACAGACAGGCACACACACACACAGACAGACACACACACACACTCAGAGACACACACACACAGACAGACACACATACACAGACACACACACATACACAGACACACACACAGACAGGCACACACACACAGACAGACACACAGACAGACACACACACAGACAGGCACACATACACAGACACACACACACTCAGAGACACACACACAGAAACAGACACACACACACAAAAACTGTAATAAATTTAACATGCTATCTTGTTAATGAAACAAACTAAATAAATAAATACATAAACTAACATCACTGCTATTTAATGACAACTTGATATATATATGTGTGTTTTACTAATAATAGTCATCCCAGAGTTTCTGACCATGGCCACTATGACAATAGTACCTGTATTTCTTCTCATCTTTTAACAATAACTGAGATCCCACATCTACAAATAAAGTTGAACCTTTCCTACCTGACCAAAAACTGCAATTTACTTTAATTAAATTATAAGTTATATTATTATATAACAATTAACCCTATTAAATATCAAGTACAAAAACAATTAATCATTATCTAGACCTTATCCTTAGTACAATGCCCCCCAACATACAAGAAGAACACTTACAGGCCCTCAGCTACAACAAACACTCCTTATATTATCCAACAACTAAACCCTCCTACAAAGAACAAAGTTAAAAAAATAATAATAATTTAAAAGGCCCTGTATTCAAAAATTTAAATAAATAGCTGACCCTTAAATTGTCCTTCCTTGAGTACCATTTGAATAATCTTTATTATCTTCAATCAAGTATTAGCATATTCTTTTGTTATTGATTGTCAACATGTTTTGCGTCTCCTTAAGAGTTTACTCTTATATTTAAAAACAATATACAATTGTCTCCGGTTAACCAATTAACATTGTGGATGGGCAAGTTCAAATTCAAAATAGAACTCCCCAATCTTCTGATTGGTTAATCACATTAACATAGAATCTGGATCTTTGTTTTTTTAACTGTGAATTTAATTAAGGAAAATAAAATGTGCAATTCTATAAACTATGTGTCCTTCACAACTCTTTTGCCTCTGTTTAACTCCTTGGCAGCCAACTTGGGCTACAGCACTCTTTAGCAATATAAGGGTTACTAGAATGCATTGCTAGATAGCCCTCATTGTCTTATCCATATCTGGTCTGTCTTCTCAAATAAGATTCAAGGGACAGTCAACACCAGAATTTTTGTTGTTTTAAAAGCTAGATAATCCCTTTATTACCCATTCCCCAGTTTTGCATAACCAACACTGTTATAATAATACACTTTTTACCTCTGTGATTAACTTGTATCTAATCATCTTCTGACAGCCCCCTGATCACATGACATTTTATTTATTATCTATTGACTTTCATTTTAGCCAATTAGTGCAGTGTCTGCCACAATCCATGGGCGTGCTCTCAATGTTATCTATAGGGTTTACCTGAACTAGCTCTCCCCTGCTGTGAAAAGCAAATACAAAAGCATGTGATTAGAGGTGGCCTTCAAAGGCTTAGAAATGATCATATGAGCCTTCCTAGGTCCAGCTTTCAACTAAGAATACCAAAAGAACAAAGCAAAATTGGTGATAAAAGTAAATTGGAAAGTTGTTTAAAATGACATGCCCTATTTGAAACATGAAAAAAAAAATTGGACTTGACTGTCCCTTTCACCTTAGCTATCAGCAATCACATACATCATGATATAATTGGCTACACTTAGTACACAGTACTCTATAGTTTGAAACACATTTACTTTGTGATAAGTTCTGGGCATGAACACCATGATATAGTCAATTTGATTTATGCAGTAATCTTCTTTGAGCTCTATCACAACAGAGACATCTAGGCATCAAGGATTATTTCCCCAACCTTTATCTGGGAAAAAAAATGATGAAATTCAGTCATTATGAAATAGCTAAGCCTGAAGTTTACTGAACATATTTTACTTCTATTCAGGAATAATCCTATAATATACATCTGTATCCAACTTTACAAATAGAGTGTATTTTAATATATGTGGTAAAGAAATCTGGTTTAGGTATGGGTAAAATATATATAATACCCAGGAAGGATATTGTAGCATTATGTTACAGTATTTTTATTTCATAACATTTTTGATGCCACGGTTATCCTGTATTATAAAGAGATGACAATGTAAATGTAAAAATACTTACACTATTCTTGAGTGATAAACCATTTCTTACCCTTGTGATATACAGTATATTTCCACCGATAATTTTCCTATATGGACCTACGATAAAATATCAGCTGTTTCACACTTACTAACATTTCCCCTTTATTAGACTATTCAGAGAAATAAAGATTTCCTGATACAAAAAAAAACCCAAAATGAGGCTAGTGATTCTATCAGTGTGTCATTTGAAAGAGAGTCTTCTCTTCTCTCAAAAGAGTTGTCATATGCTCCATGATAGCACTTATATGGAGTTGATGGAGTCCTTTAAGATACAGCTCTGGAAAAAAATTAAGAGACCACTGTAAAATTATCAGTTTATCGTGTTTTACTATTTATAGGTAATGTGTTTGAGTAAAATTAACATTTTTGTTTTATTCTATAAACCACTAACAACGTTTTCTCCCCAAATTCCAATAAAAATATTTTTATGTAGTGCATTTTCAGAAAATGCCAAATGGTCAAAATAACAAAAAGGATGCAATGTTTTCATGCCTCAAATAATGCAAAGAAAACAAGTTCATATCATTTTTTAAACAACACAATACTAATTTTTTTAACTTAGCAAGGGTTCAGAAATCAATATTTGTTGGAAGAACCCTGATTTTTAATCATAGCTTTCATGTGTCTCCTGCATGCTCTCCACCAGTCTTTCACATTGCTGCTGGGTTCCACTCCTGGTGCAAAGATTCAAGCAGTTTGGCTTTGTTTGATGGCTTATGACTATCCATCTTCTCTTGATCACATTCCAGAGGTTTTCAGTGGGGTTCAGGGTCTGGAGATTGGGCTGCCCATTACAAGATCTACATCTGGTGGTCCTCCATCCACACCTTGCTTGACCTGGCTGTGTGGCATGGAGCGTTGTCCTGCTGGAAAAACCAATCCTCAGAATTGGGGGAATATTGTCAGAGGAGAAGGCAACAAGTTTTCCACTGCCACTCCAAATCACCACCAATCTCTGAGACACTGTGGCTTGTAGGCCCTCTCCAGGTCTTCTTTTAAACATTAGACGACCAGAGAAGCTGACCTTACTCCAGTACTCTATGGTCCAATCCTTATGGTCTTTTGAAAACCTCAGCCTGTCTACTCTTTGCTTCTCATTAATTAAGGGCTTTTTTTCTAGCTTTGCACAACTTCAGCCCTGCCCCTAGGAGCCTGCTTTGAACGTCACCACCGTTCACTTCAACCCAGCTGCCATTTGCCATTCTTTTTGTAGGTCACTTGATGTCATCCTCGATTGTTGAGTGTCATTCAAAGGAGTTGGCAGTCATCTCAGGCAGTGGAGAGTCATTTTTGCCCTCTGTCTGTCTGTAAGCTTTGTTATCCCCAATATCTGCTGCTTTATCTTGTTCTTATGAACCAATGTCCTTTAAAATGTTAAGGATGGAAGCAACCTGATGCTCACTGTATCCCTATACCAGTAAAGCCAGAATTGAACCCTTCTTTTCATCACTCAAACTTTTCTTTTCAACTTTTGTGGCATGGTCATTAGTTATTTTTTATTACAATTAATTTTGAGATACTGTTTTTGCCATCCAGCTGGTCTTATTCCAAGAGGATAGTGATGACCACAGCAGTGTTATTTATATTGTTTCCTCGTTAAAGGGACAGTCAACACCAAAATTTACAATGTTTTAAAATGATAGATAACACCTTTACTACCCATTCCCCAGCTTTGCACAAACAACATTGTTATATTAATATACTTTATAACATTAAACCTCTAAATGTCTGCCTGTTTTCTAAGTCACTACAGACGACCTCTTATCACATGCTTTTTTTTTATTACTCACAACAGGAGACTGCTAGTTCATGTGAGCCATATAGATTAACATTGGGCTCTACGCCTGTGTAGTTATTTAAGATTCAGCACAACACAGCATTAATTGGCTAAAATGCAAGTCAATAGATAATAAATAAAAAGTTCATGTGATCAGGGGGCTGTCAGAAGAGGCTTAGATATAAGGTAATCACAGAGGTAAAAAGTATATTAATATAACTGTGTTGGTTATGCAAAACTGGGGAATTGGTAATAAAGGGATTATCTATCTTTTAAAACAGTAACATTTCTGGTTGTAAACTGTCCCTTTAAATAAGATTTGATGGGGGGCGGAGTCTAGCCAAGCTCTAAGATGGCAGCTAACTTGGCAGCTCTGTGCAGCAACTAAAGCTTAAAAGTAAAAAAGCATGTATTGGAGGCTTTCTTTATAATCTAAAACACCTCTGCTGAGGATCATCTACAATAAGAGACTACTTTCAGCGAAATATCCCCAGGAAAAGCGGAGGGGTAGGCTGTAAACCTGACCGAGAGACTTGGCGCATATTTTTTCCTCTGCCACGCAGCAACAGGTCCCGTCATCGCAGAGAGGCCATCAAGTGAGCCGATGGTAATTGGGCTGGGGCGCATCTACCCACTCAGTGAGAACTAGCGGCAGTGAGATAATTGGGGACTACACTTTAAGCAACGCAGTGCGGCCCCTGGCACAGGGCCATTTTTGAGCCGCGACCGCGGCCAGCACTCGGCACCCTTCAGCTCGAAGGGGAGGGAGACACAGAGGCTGTTGTTCTCCCTATAGCAGGACAATTGGAGAGATCGATAATAGGCCTCACTGGCGGCAGCACTTGTGACACCCGGCAGCATTAGTAAGTAAACGGGCTGAGATCATAATCACACACAGTACTTCAAAATTTTTTTGGGAATTACCCTGAAACACCCGGAAGGCCCTGTAAGGGTATTCTAGAACTGACACAACATACTTAGCGGAGTGGCAGTGCAAACCAAGGTTAATTAGTGATTGATAAGTAATATACCGCTAAGTGAGCAGAGGGGTCTTTGAACAAAAAATAGGCCTGTAGCCTTTCCTGGGATCTCTGCAAGCCTCTCATATAGCAGCTTTGATTATTGGTGGCGACAAACAAGGCCCCACACAGCCTTCCCTAGTGGCACTAAGATGGCAGCCAAAAAACTTAATAAAATAGACAAAAATCTAAAGTCCACGCGGAGCTTGGCCGCACAGAGTAATGGCCGCAGCTTAGAGAAGCTCTTAGGCCTTAATCCTCCAGATTGGCACTCAAATAATGATCGGCGGGGTCCTTTAAGCAATCTAACTGATAGAAAGGTGTCACAACAACAAGGGAACAAAATAAGGCTGAAAGCACCCACCGCAGCTGAACCGGAACGATATAGAGGCGCATAGAGGACACGCGACTCTCAGAGCCGCTACAGCCACATGGAATCTTACCGAAGCAGGCAAAGGCTAGTACACACCACGGATCCAAGAGCGGTCAGTGCGCATGAGAAGCCGGGTCAGTCGCTTTACGGAGTGTCAGATAAAACTGCAGAGGCGCAATAAGTAAACAGCCAGCTGGGGACACGCAGCGCATAAGGCCCCATCGCTACACGCCATATTCTCAGTGACCGCAAGGAAAGTATAGAAAACAACGGAGCTCACCTTGGAAGCCCAGGTAACACATCCTACCTACATAACCACATAAACTACTGGGCACACAAACAGCATATAAAGTTGTACAATAAAAGGAGGTATACGTACAGAACCTCTCTATTCTATAACCACCGCAACCACAAAAGTACTCTTTCTAATGCCTTACAACTAGTGCATAAATGTGCTAAAGAGGGAATACTCAAAAGGAAAGAAGAGAGACATAAGGGGTCACAAATCAGTTAAAACACTAAGCAAAGCTGCACCTAAGCTAAGGGACATTAAACCATATTCTCTCAATTAGAGCACGAAAGTCAGCATAGCCCTATAACCTACATGGTAAGCAGACTTTCTTTCCAACATTAACAATAGCAATGGATGACACAGTTTGAATGACTGAAACTGTACACTGTAAACTACGCTTGCAACATAGCACCAGGACTAAAACTAAAAATAAAAACAGAACATTGGCATGCCAGCAAAAAAAACAAAACAGACAGCATAACCAAGGCAAAGAAAATAAATCAGTACCTAAAACCAATAGACAATATTCCATGAATGATAAACACACAAAAGAAAATGGCACAAATAAAAGAACAGGCAACAACACCACGTCAGAGAATACTGCTGGGGAAATAACTAAAGCAGATCTAATGCTCCTAGCAACAAAAGATGATATTAAAACAGCAATGACGGACATGAGAGACATGGTTCAACGAACTTAAAAAAGATATTAAGAAGGTAGAGCGCAAGGTTTCTACATTAGAAGAGGGCCACAACATAGCAACACAGGACATACAGCACCTATCTCAATTATCATACAATCAAGATGAGATTATTCACAACCTTATGAAAAAAGTAGAAGATTTGGACAATAGGGGGCGCCCGAAACAACTTAAGGATTAGAGGGGTGCCAGAGAGCATACAGCCACAGGCCATATCCGGATACCCTGCAAGATCTCTTCAGGACCGTGAAAGGCCAGTAATACATCGCTGGATATAGTCCTGGAAAGGGCCCACAGGGCATTGCGACCCTAAACCACCAACAAAAGCACCACCTAGAGACATTATAGTTAAATTTCTCAACTTTTTAGATAAAGAAGAGGTGTTGAAACAGCCCGCCAGAAAAACCAAATCACGCATGCAGGAATAGCAATACAAATATTTACAGACTTAAGCCCTACCACACTGCAAAAACGTAGAGAGCTTCAATTTGTGACGTCGGTGCTAAGATCTCCGAAAATCACATATCGCTGGGGGATTCCCAGTGAGCCTCACTGCAACAAGAGGAGATAAAACAGCAACGCTCCGTCAGATAGAAGACCTTCCATCATTCTGTGACATGCTACAGATACAGATCCCAATGCCTTCAGACCGCACAACGACGAGAATACAAAGGACCAGTAGGTCAACACGAAGAAGATACCAACAAGAACTCCACATTTCAACAGGAAACCCCTTCAACAAGAAATGCCTCACCATAAACAGACCAAACACAAAATCAGAACTCAACAGTAGGCAGGCAGATAAGTATAACAAGACACTTATTGTATTTATCACAAAAGGTAAATTATTACTGACATATGAATATCAGACTGCAAATATTGTTTTCTTTTTTGTGTTACTGCATGCATAGGTGACTGCAGCCAAGATAACAACACCCGAATATTTAAGTATAAAAAGTGTATATATAAACAAAAAAAAATCATAGTTTACACAAGTTATTATAGAATGTCACCTTGGTTAATATATTGCAATACCCCGCTATTGAAAATGATATTATATGTTTCTATGAGTGCCGCTGGAGGAGACGGCCACAGCCTCCAAATACCACATTAGATTTGTGACAACTGAAAACTGTATAGCTATATAGTCTTGTATAAACGGTATATAATTTAGATTGTACTCATCATATTGATTATTGCATTTTGGCATTTCTACAGTATATTGTTTCATAACTAACTTTGTTATTGCATACTTTATTTTTGTATTTCTAGCACTACTACCCTATCCCCTTCTTCCCCTACCCACTTCTTACCCTATACATTAAACCACACAAACAAAAAAAAAAAAAAAAAGTCCTCCAAAAGAATAAGAGACGGTCACATAACTAGAGACCCACATCAGCTAGCTGGTAGCATAATATAACGCTCAGAGACTTATTGTACACAACTCAGCAATAACAATGTGCAAACAATCTCTAATGCACCCTATAAACTTGGTCACAGTTAATGTAAAAGGGTTCAACACACCCCACAAGAGATCTATAATTCTGACAGATCTCCACAAACAAAAGAACGACATAATCCTATTACAGGAAACACATTACAAAAAGGGAGCAGAACCAAAATGGCACCACATGCATATACCACAGCATTTTTCTCGTCGGGCCCAACAAAAAAAAATGGTGTGGGGATATTAATTAAGCACAATATCCCATTGGTAATAAACCAAATAGAAAAGATACAGAAGGGAGAACACTCATTCTAATAGGCTTATTGTACGGGCAGCCCCATCACTATTGTTAACGCCTACTTCCCAAACAAACAGCAGTCTGCATTTATGCGCAATCTTTCAGGGAAAATATTGGATGTCGCAAAGGGCATAGTGTTTGTGGGAGGAGACTTCAACACACCTCTTAACCCAGAAATAGATACATCAGAAGGCTCCACGCACATACCAAAAAGGGATATCAAACATATCAACAGCCAAATACAATCTCTTGCATTGCACGACATATGGCGTACACTGAACCCCACAACACAAGATTACACTTTCTATTCCTTCCCACACAGGCTATACACCAGGATTGACTATCTCCTCACTGACTCAATAGGACTAGCGCTCATCAAGAATGTGACAATACACCCGTCAACATGGTCGGATCATGCACCGGTCACGTGCCAAATCGTATGGCCTGACAGCCCAGTAATACCATATATTTGGAAGTTAGATGATAGCCTTTTAGACCATCCACTCATCCAAACCGACATAGAAAAAACAACTGATAGAGTATTTCCAAATAAACACAACTCCAGACACAACTTGGACTAATATTTGGGAAGCGCACAAATGTGTTATAAGGGGGGAGTTATTAAAACACAAAGCTAACCTCCTTAAACAACATAGAGTCAAATATGTTACCCTCCTTACAAAGCTCCAGCATCTAGAATCCACACATAAACAAAACCCAAAAGATACTGAACTGAGTTTGCAACTAGCAGAGGCCAGGTCAGAGCTGAATACCCTGTTACAAAAAGAACAGCAGAATAAAACACTAAAATTACAACAGAAATACTACGAACAAGGAAACAAGGCGGGGAGACTACTTGCTAGAACGTTGAAGCGCAAAAAGACTTAAAACACACATACACAAAATAAAAACCAAATCAGGACAGACCAACATGACAGCATCTCACTGGTAAAAGAATTTAGCGCATATTATTCATCACTTTACAACATTTCAGCGAACACTGACGGAACTAAACTGCAGGACAACAAAAGACAAATCATCTCTGACTACATAGCTAAAACGCATTTACCTAAGTTAGATGACAATCAATCCAAAAATCTAGATGCACCAATCAACATTATCGAAACTAAAACGGCAATTAAATCTTTACCAGGAGGGAAGAGCCCAGGCCCAGATGGGTTTAGCGCAAGGTACTACAAAAAATATATACAAATACTTGCCCCAAAGTTAGTACAAGTTTTCAATTCCATAGATAGCACAAAGGGCTTCTCAACTCCGATGCTTGAGGCTCACATAACGGTTCTCCCAAAACCTGGTAGGACCCCAGACACCCCAGATAACTTTAGGCTTATCTCATTGCTGAATACTGATATAAAGATCTATGCCAGAATTCTTGCAAATAGGTTGAACTCTTACTTACCACAATTAATAGCCACTGACCAGGTGGGATTTATACCAGGAAGGGAAGCAAGAGATAACACCCTCAAAATTCTACAACTAACTACCTTAGCCCAAAACACAGGTTAAGAACTAGCGTTGTTCTCAACAGACGCAGAAAAAGCCTTCGACAGGGTGGACTGGGATTTTCTCAGGGCCACTCTGCAAGGCATGAATGTGGGCGAAAACTTTATAGGAAAAATATTTTCACTTTACACTAACCCAACAGCCAAAGTTAGAGCTAACTCGATACTTTCTAGACCTTTCAAAATAAGCAATGGTACGAGACAGGGCTGTCCCCTTTCCCCCATATTATTTGCCATTTCAATAGAGGTACTTGCATGCAAGATAAGAGCCAATAAAGACATAAAGGGAGTGCATACCAAAGAGAATGAATACAAATTGGCAATGTATGCTGACGATGTGCTACTAACACTAACAAGTATAGATAAATCGCTACCAGCATTACTGGAAACACTGACCGAATATGGCAGGCTATCAAACTTTCACCTAAACTTAAATAAGTCAGAATTGCTTAACATCAATGTCCCGTCACAAAAACTCATTGAAGTGAGAAAGATTTGCCCCATTAAATACCAACCAACACAATTGAAATATTTGGGAATACTAATCACACGCAAACCACAAGACTTAATTACAGCAAACTATAGATCACTGCTAAAAGAAATAACAAATGACCTTTCAAGATGGAAGAATAAGACCATTTCGTGGTTAGGAAGGATACATGTGATAAAAAGGAACGTGCTCTCACGAATACTTTATATCTTGCAAACATTACCGATCACTTTAATAACAGATTACATATCTCAAATCCAACACAACATAGAGCAATTCATTTGGAATGGAATCAGGCCAAGAGTCCCAAGGAAAACATTACACATGACCAGGGATAACGGGGGACTGGGACTCCCAGACCTAAAAAAATACAGACTAGCTATACTGATACAAAGGATAGTAGACTGGAGCCACAATGCTGAATCCAAGCAGTGGATCCAATTAGATAGAGAAATACTGCAAATTGAAAATGTGGGATGCTTGGCCTGGCTTCAAGCAAAACACAGACCAGGCATTATCCAGAAGTACCCACTGCTGGACGAGCTTTTTTCTCAGTGGGATGCTCTGATAAACACTAACACAAATATCACTACAAGACCAGCCCCACTGACACCATTGATAGCAAACCCAGACCTTCCTTTTGGAACTCAGATCAAGGGGGGATTAGGGAAAGCCTCACACCTAAAAGAATATATAATTAAAGGTGTCTTGACAGGAGACAAGATAATTACAAGTGATGAACTAGCAGAGATGGTGGGAGATACGCCACTAACCTGGTACCTACATGCTCAACTATCGCACTACATAAACACACATAAACAGAAATCTAGCATGACGAGACAGTTGACACAGTTCGAAACACTATGCACGCTACCACACTATCCACGGCACATTGTCTCCACACTATACAAAATACTTCTCGACATTCAAGGAGAGCAGCTTCCCTCCTATTGCCACAAATGGCATAAGGAGTTACATGTAGACATAGATCACATAAACTGGTTAAAAAAATTCCGAAACCATAAAAAGGCATCAGTCTCTGCTAAGACACAGGAAACTAATTTTAAATACCTCTCCCGCTGGTACCTCACCCCGGTGAGACTTCAAAAAATATATAAACAAGCTAATAATCAATGCTGGAGAGGATGTGGGGAAACGGCTGATATGCATCATGTGTGGTGGGGTTGCGAAAAGATAAAGCCCTTTTGGGAGGAGGTAATAAAACATATTAACAAAACATTAGATGCAAATATCCCTGAGGACCCAAGTCTGTTACTATTCCACAATGTCCCGAACTTTAAAGATGAAACAAAGCTAAATTTGCTGTTTATTATGCTCAACAGCGCTAAAGCGCTTGTACCTCTAAAGTGGAAATCCACAGAGGTGCCCGATCTAAAAATATGGAAGCAGCAGGTCGAGCAGCAGTTAAAAATGGAACGATACCATTTTCTCACATTAGGCAAAACAGAAATACATGAATATATGACTTTAAGATGGAATGAGCACAGGGACAGCGGTTAAAACACCTGATAGACACAGTGATGTCCGGATCCGCCCGGGTAATTATACAATACGCAAGGCAACACCACATCTGTCATTAAGGAAGCACTACACAAAAACATTAGATAGACACACACAAGCATCTAGCAAACGACTAAACAACTACAACCATTTCATGAACACACTTACACTCCCTCCCCCCCCCTCCCCCTCTTCCCCACCTCCTATCCTGTTTAAGCACTTATAAGTTCTTAATTATGATAAGCTGGGAGTTAAATCCAGTATAGCTAGCACCGTAATTTTTTTTTATATTAAAACGATGTATATTATGTTTACATATTGACAAAGATATCCCCTTATCTCACCCGCTCATCCTCACGCTTTGAACATTCGGACACTGGTCCAAAAGTGGCCAAGTACCATACCAATGAGCGGGGAAGGGGAGTATATCTCTCCACTAATCGGAACTGCAAACTTCCTTGGGACATGATATCCTCCTCAATACAAGTTCTGAAAAGTGTATAACATATAATTTTGATGTTAGTCCAAAGAACGGCTCAAATTGTAACCCGAGCCCAGTTTGTACATTGATAAGTTTATGCAATAAAAACTTTAAAACCTAAAAAAAAAAAAAAAAACTACTGGTGAACTTTTTTTACCTGTAGCTTTTAAAAATTAACATTAATTTAATAAAAACAAATGTAAATGTTAAAAAAAAAAAAAAAAAAAAAAAAAATCTAAAGTCCACAGCACTAGACACATATTTAAGATCCACTAAAGGGCTGGCCGCAGAGGAGGTGGATGGGGAGTTAGAAGAGAGACACCACGCTTCCATGGCGAGCATGGGGGACACACTAATAGTTTGGCCGAGATTAAACAAGATCTATCTGACCTGGGAGACAGGGTAGAAGCAATAGAGACTGAGCATGAAACCTTGGCTGAAACCACAACCTCCAATTCAGAATCTATAGCATCCAACCAACAACAGCTTCTAGACCTCCAAGATAAAATGGAGGATCTAGAAAATAGAAACAGAAGGAACAATGTCAGACTAAAAGGGATTCCGGAAAGTATAGAAGCCACAGATTTACCCTCATATTTGCAGCGCCTTTTTAGAGCTATCACATGCGGAGAAGGAGAAACAGACTTTGCGATGGAAAGAGCTCACAGGGCCCTGAAGCCAAAACCAAAGGAGGGCCTCCCACCCAGGGACGTCATTGTTAGGATGCTACGATTCCCTGACAGAGAAAGCATCATGTCAGCGTCCAGACAACACCAACCCTTCAAGTTTCAGGGACAAATTATTCAATTCTATCAAGATCTCTGTGCCCGCACACTACAAAAAAGATATGCTTTACGTCCCCTCACATCTCAACTGAGGAAACACAACATCCCATACAGGTGGGGATATCCTTTTGCGTTGCATATTTCCCACAACCACAAGATGTACACGATTAAATCAGCACAGGACATCCCAGAAATATGCCAATATCTGAATGTAGAAACACCAGCAATCCCTGAGGATCCCGCCTCATCACAACACTCTGCTAGTAAGGAGAAACGGTCCTTGGCGGGTGGGCCTCGGTGGTCCAGAGTGGCAAAGAAGAAAAAGGTGAAACCATGAACTGGACTGCTAGGTAAAGTCGCAGAGGTCTGTGTTTAATACTTTTCCCTGGATGGGCTCTAGGGCCCCCTCCGGGAGGAGATATTTCTTTTTGTGACCAAAAACTGGTGTTACTAATACCTGTATCCTGAAAGTTCTAAACATGTTTATATCAGAAATACTGCACATCCCATTGTTATGCATAGTTATATGCCTAGTTCTTTTACTGCCCAGAATGTTATTGTTTTAGTTGAATTTAGAGTTAAGTTTGTATTTTATTTACTGCCAATCTGTTTTTTTTTAACTGTCAGATGCAATAATAGAGATATCTATAACCTGTCATGCTTGTATGTGGTGGTGACCGACGCTTATCCAGACTTAGGACTCCTGGCCATACACCTCCCTCACTTATACCAGGTATGGTTTCTGGGTTTCAGATATGCACGTGCTTTAGTCAAGCTTAATGACCTTACCACAGATTAATTTAGTCTCACACAATGTGAGAGGATTAAATTCAGACACGAAACGACGCACAGCGTTCAACCATTACAGACGCCTCCAGGCGAATGTGATCTATCTGCAGGAGACTCATCTTACTAAACAGCAGCTCCCTAAATACTGGTCCAGAGGCTTTTCTCAAAGCTATCACTCTACTGCAGGGGGGGGGGGAAGAGGGGTGTCGATACTACTACATGACTCATTACACTTTGTACACCTTGACTCGATTATTGACAAAGAGGGAAGGTATTTGTTGGTGAGGGGTCAGATTCAGGGGGTTGAAATCCTGTTTTGCAACCTATACGCCCCAAATGAGAAACAAGATGCATTTTTTAGGGAGATCACGCGGCTACTAACGGGCTGGTCACAAATACGAATTATTTTAGCGGGGGATTTCAACATTGACCTCCAGACACTCAGGTACTCGGGGTCTCAACTTTCCTCTAAAAAATTAAATCACCAAAAGAAAGTTGCGAGTGCAGTTTTTAAAATCATTATCCCCACATACTTTAGTAGATACATGGAACTCCTTATATGGGGTCACAACAGACACAACATTTTATTCGACAGCACACAATAGTTACTCCAAACTAGATTATATTATGATCAGCCAGATTCTACGCCCACTATTACTTTCAGCTCAAATTCACCCGTGCACTTGGTCGGATCATTCCATTACACAGATCCTACTCCAAGGAATTAAAAATCCCAATAGAACACAAACTTGGACATTTGATCCAACTTGCCTCCAGAACCCATTGACAAAAGAGAAATTGTTAAGGGCCATGGAAGTGTACTGGACTCTTAATATAGACTCCACAGACAATCCAGTCTCGGTTTGGGCCGCCCACAAAACGGTTATTAGAGGCCTGTTAATTAAAGAGAAGGCACAGCTTAAAAAGACTGCAACCTTGACAACTGACAGACTGACTAGAGAAATTGGAAGTCTAGAGAGGAAACATAAACTCAACATGACCAATTCTACCCTAAAACTATTAGACCAAAAACGCTGCCAGCTTAATGAGATCCTCAACAAACAATCGATAAAATATGCATATAGATTGAAGACTCATTACTCCCTTTATGCCAACAAACCTGATAAATATCTGGCCAAAAAGATCAGAGATAACTATACAGCGATATCCATTCCCTCTATATGTAGGGAGGACGGGGGAGAGACGAGCCACCCCCAAGAGATAGTAGATGCCTTTGCTTCATTCTATCGTGAGTTATATGATGGCAAAAAAGTTTCCCACTGTGCAACCACTGACACTCTGCTAGGTGATTTTCTCACCAAAGCAAATTTGAAAAAAATTACAGATGCAGATAGGGACTCCTTAAACTCCAAAATTACCATGATAGAGGTGGCACAAGTTATTAAGGACCTCAAGTCAGGTAAGGCCCCTGGACCTGATGGCCTATCAAGTGAATACTATAAGATGTTTGCAGGATTATTAACCCCCCACCTCATGCACCTAGCAAACCATATAATGGAAGGCAGGATATTACCTAGAGACCTGCTTCCGGCTAAAATAGTAGTCATACCTAAGCAAGGGAAAAACCCAAAACACTGCTCTAGTTACCGGCCAATATCCCTTATTAACCAGGATATCAAAATAATCACAAAAATCTTAGCTAACAGGTTAAAACATATTCTTCCCACCATAATCAATCCAGATCAAGTTGGCTTTATTAAAGACAGGGAAGCCCCGGACAATATAAGACGGATGGTGTCGGTAATAGATTATCTTAAGAGCCACGGAGTGCCTTCTCTGCTCCTCTCTCTGGATGCGGAGAAGGCATTCGATAGGGTGGACTGGGGTTACATGAAGACGGTATTAAAAGAAATGGGATTTGAGGGATCCTTTGTCTCCGCAATAAACACCCTATACTCCAAGCCCACCGCATGTGTGAGAGCGATAGGTCACCAATCTTGCACTTTTAACATCTTAAATGGGACCCGGCAGGGGTGCCCATTATCGCCTCTGCTTTTTTCCATATGCATAGAGCCATTAGCAGAATACATTCGAGGGGAGGCTGGGGTCGGGGGTCTTGAAATAGAGGGAAAATCCCATAAACTAACACTATTCGCAGATGATGTCCTCCTGACCCTGACCAAGCCGACTATTTCTTTACCCATTGTTTATGACATCTTGCACAAGTTTTCCATGATTTCGGGATATAAGATCAATTCGGATAAGTGTGAGGCCCTTCCTATTGCTATCCCTAGACCCACTATCAAATTACTGGAGATTAACTTTGATTTCAAATGGGCATATGACCATGTGAAATATTTGGGGGTTAGATTGACACCAAATTTTGAGAAACTTTACCAAGCCAACTACCCTCCTCTATACAAGACTATAAAACAGGACATCACAAAATGGCAACAGTATAGCTTCTCATGGTATGGGAGACTGTCATCAATCAAAATGAATATTTTACCCAGACTCCTATACCTTTTTAGGACACTGCCGATTGAGATCCCTAACAAAGATTTAGATGCTATCCAGAATAAACTAGTTTCTTTTCTAAGAGGAGGTAAACATGCCAGGATACCCAAAGTCATTCTCACGAGACACAGACAACTAGGAGGGGTAGGACTCCCCAATTTAAGGGACTATTACCAAGCTGCCAGACTATCCCAGACTGCGACACTAGGGAGAAGGAACTGTGACATTGTCTAGCCTGCTCTAGAGGCTGCTATGGGGGGACTCAATTCGCCAGACGAGGTGCTGTGGCGGAAAGAGGTATTGAGACCCGCTAAAGGTTTCATACCGCAAGCACTATTGATATCTGAACGACAGTGGCATAAATCAATTAACTTCCACAAGCTGGTGTCACAAGATACTCTTGAAAAACCGTTAAGATACATAATCCCGGGTGACTGTTGCATTCATGTAGATAAATGGGAGAATAAGGGTCTATATAGAGTGGCAGATTTTCTATAACAAGGCTCTATAGTCACATTCACACAACTACAAGAGAAACTAGAACCATTTCCTCTGCAGTGGTTTCTATACCTGCAGATCTCCTCGGCTATTCAGTCTTACATTCAAGGCGGGAGGGTAGACCGTCCCACGACGCTTGGGAGACAAGGTAGCGCAAAACACAGGCCCAAACAAGCTATCTCACATATGTACCAAGCTATACAATCAGCTAGAATAAAGAACAAACCACCCATTATAAGCAGATGGGAAAGAGACCTAAACATTGACCTAACGACAGAGGACTGGCACACTATAACATACGAGACGAGTAGGGGTCTGTTGAGTGCGGACCTCAGGGAAAATAGCGTAAAATCGGTGTTCCGCTGGTATTTGACTCCTGAAAGAATGGCACACTCTCTCAAAGGAAACACCAACTTATGCTATAGAGGATGTAAGACTAAAGGTACATACATACATATGTGGTGGGAATGTCCCAAAGTTAAAAATATATGGGATCAGACTTCAGATCTCTTATCCAACTTGGTCGGAGACCAAATTAGTGTCAGTGCCCCGCAAGCTTTACTAAACACTAAAATTAAGGGCTACAACTCCCACATAAACACTTTCTTCCGAATTATCTTCACTATAGTTAGGACCTCAATAGCCAAACACTGGAAGACAGGGGTACCTACATGGCCAGAGATTATCAACAAATTAGCCGGAATGTATGCTATGCATGAGACAGCCTCCCATTTACAAAATAAAATGGACACTTTTGGCAAAATTTGGTTCTACTGGATAATGGGGGGAGCCGGGATAGCCTTAATTGAACCACACCACAAGGAGAGCTGGAGAGGCCACATTGGATAGGAAATATAGCTTATTTAGAGACATAACCGAGATATCTAGCCTTAAGAGACTGGAAGCTGAGACAACAAAAATCTGACAGTTCTTTACTATATATTTTTTTATTTTTCTTATTTTCCTTGTTATTCATGTTGACTATATTTTTTTTATATAGATATTCATAAAAATGTAGAGGGCAAAAAATCTACCGGAGACTCAGCTGTAACATGGGTCCTATGTAACGTACTGATTGTTTAATTAGTTTGAATAAGTCTTGCACCCAATGTGAGGTGGGTCAATGGTGGTTACGATGTAAACTCTGTATTGTTTTTTCATCTATGATATTAATTTTTGCACCCAATAAAAATTATTTCAACTAAATAAGATTTGATTCAGGTTATCACCTGAGAATGAGATTTGCCTGTGTTGGAATTCAGCAGACACAGACACTGAAATGGCTGCCATACATGTAGAGATGCTGATTTAAGAAAACATTTAATTAAACCTTATTTTATATATATATATATATATATATATATATATATACACACAAAAAAATTACACTTATTTTGTCAATATTTAAACAGCTAATGAAACTTTAAAAATTATATCTACGTGTTATTCTCAGACTAATCTTTTCTTTGAATGCATCATTCTATCTGGCATTTGTTTAGGCCTAGATTTGGAGTTTGGCGGTAGCCGTGAAAACCAGCGTTAGAGGCTCCTAACGCTGGTTTTAGGCTACCTCCGGTATTTGGAGTCACTCAAAATAGGGTCTAACGCTCACTTTTCAGCCGCGACTTTTCCATACCGCAGATCCCCTTATGTAAATCCTATCTTTTCAATGAGATTTTTCTAACTCCGGTATTTAGAGTCGTGTCTGAAGTGAGCGTTAGACATCTAACAACAAAACTCCAGCCGCAGGAAAAAAGTCAGTAGTTAAGAGCTTTCTGGGCTAACGCCGGTTTATAAAGCTCTTAACTACTGTACTCTAAAGTACACTAACACCCATAAACTACCTATGTACCCCTAAACCGAGGTCCCCCCACATCGCCTCAACTCGATTAATTTTTTTAACCCCTAATCTGCCGACCGCCAACTACGTTATCCTTATGTACCCCTAATCTGCTGCCCCTAACACCGCCGACCCCTATATTATATTTATTAACCCCTAATCTGCCCCCACAACGTCGCCACCAGCTACCTACAATAATTAACCCCTAATCTGCCGACCGCAAAGCGCCGCCACCTACGTTATCCTTATGTACCCCTAATCTGCTGCCCCTAACACCGCCGACCCCTATATTATATTTATTAACCCCTAATCTTCCCCCCTCAATGTTGCCTCCACCTGCCTACACTTATTAAACCCTAATCTGCCGAGCGGACCGCACCGCTACTATAATAAAGTTATTAACCCCTAATCCGCCTCACTAACCCTATAATAAATAGTATTAACCCCTAATCTGCCCTCCCTAACATCGCCGACACCTAACTTCAATTATTAACCCCTAATCTGCCGACCAGAGCTCACCGCTATTCTAATAAATGTATTAACCCCTAAAGCTAAGTCTAACCCTAACACTAACACCCCCCTAAATTAAATATAATTTTAATCTAACGAAATTAATTAACTCTTATTAAATAAATTATTCCTATTTAAAGCTAAATACTTACCTGTAAAATAAATCCTAATATAGCTACAATATAAATTATAATTAAATTGTAGCTATTTTAGGATTAATATTTATTTTACAGGCAACTTTGTAATTATTTTAACCAGGTACAATAGCTATTAAATAGTTAAGAACTATTTAATAGCTACCTAGTTAAAATAATTACAAAATTACCTGTAAAATAAATCCTAACCTAAGTTACAATTAAACCTAACACTATACTATCAATAAATTAATTAAATAAAATACCTATAATTACCTACAATTAAACCTAACACTACACTATCAATACATTAATTAAATACAATATCTACAAATAACTACAATGAAATAAACTAACTAAAGTACAAAAAATAAAAAAGAACTAAGCTACAAAAAATAAAAACATATTTACAAACATAAGAAAAATATTACAACAATTTTAAACTAATTACACCTACTCTAAGCCCCCTAATAAAATAACAAAGACCCCCAAAATAAAAAATGCCCTACCCTATTCTAAATTACTAAAGTTCAAAGCTCTTTTACCTTACCAGCCCTGAACAGGGCCCTTTGCGGGGCATGCCCCAAGAAGTTCAGCTCTTTTGCCTGTAAAAAAAAACATACAATACCCCCCCCCCAACATTACAACCCACCACCCACATACCCCTAATCTAACCCAAACCCCCCTTAAATAAACCTAACACTAAGCCCCTAAAGATCATCCTACCTTGTCTTCACCTCACCAGGTATCACCGATCCGTCCTGGCTCCAAAATCTTCATCCAACCCAAGCGGGGGCTGGCGATCCATCATCCGGTGGCTGAAGAGGTCCAGAAGAGGCTCCAAAGTCTTCATCCTATCCGGGAAGAAGAGGCGATCCGGACCGGCAACCATCTTCATCCGATGACGACCGGCTCCATCCTGAAGACCTCCACCGCGGACCCATCTTCTTCCGGCGACGTCCAACTGAAGAATGACGGTTCCTTTAAGGGACGTCATCCAAGATAGCGTCCCTCGAATTCCGATTGGCTGATAGGATTCTATCAGCCAATCGGAATTAAGGTAGAAATATTCTGATTGGCTGATGGAATCAGCCAATCAGAATCAAGTTCAATCCGATTGGCTGATCCGATCAGCCAATCAGATTGAGCTCGCATTCTATTGGCTGATCGGAACAGCCAATAGAATGCAAGCTCAATCTGATTGGCTGATTGGATCAGCCAATCGGATTGAACTGATCCCTTAAAGGAACCGTCATTCTTCAGTTGGACGTCGCCGGGAGAAGATGGATCCGCGGTGGAGGTCTTCAGGATGGAGCCGGTCGTCATCGGATGAAGATAGAAGATGCCGCTTGGATCAAGATGGTTGCCGGTCCGGATCGCCTCTTCTTCCCGGATAGGATGAAGACTTTGGAGCCTCTTCTGGACCTCTTCAGCCACCGGATGATGGATCGCTAGCCCCCGCTTGGGTTGGATGAAGATTTTGGAGCCAGGACGGATCGGTGATACCTGGTGAGGTGAAGACAAGGTAGGATGATCTTCAGGGGCTTAGTGTTAGGTTTATTTAAGGGGGGTTTGGGTTAGATTAGGGGTATGTGGGTGGTGGGTTGTAATGTTGGGGGGGTATTGTATTTTTTTTTACAGGCAAAAGAGCTGAACTTCTTGGGGCATGCCCCGCAAAGGGCCCTGTTCAGGGCTGGTAAGGTAAAAGAGCTTTGAACTTTAGTAATTTAGAATAGGGTAGGGCATTTTTTATTTTGGGGGTCTTTGTTATTTTATTAGGGGGCTTAGAGTAGGTGTAATTAGTTTAAAATTGTTGTAATATTTTTCTTATGTTTGTAAATATTTTTTTATTTTTTGTAACTTAGTTCTTTTTTATTTTTTGTACTTTAGTTAGTTTATTTCATTGTAGTTATTTGTAGATATTGTATTTAATTAATGTATTGATAGTGTAGTGTTAGGTTTAATTGTAGGTAATTATAGGTATTTTATTTAATTAATTTAATGATAGTATAGTGTTAGGTTTAATTGTAACTTAGGTTAGGATTTATTTTACAGGTAATTTTGTAATTATTTTAACTAGGTAGCTATTAAATAGTTCTTAACTATTTAATAGCTATTGTACCTGGTTAAAATAATTACAAAGTTGCCTGTAAAATAAATATTAATCCTAAAATAGCTACAATTTAATTATAATTTATATTGTAGCTATATTAGGATTTATTTTACAGGTAAGTATTTAGCTTTAAATAGGAATAATTTATTTAATAAGAGATAATTAATTTCGTTAGATGTAAATTATATTTAACTTAGGGGGGTGTTAGTGTTAGGGTTAGACTTAGCTTTAGGGGTTAATACATTTATTAGAATAGCGGTGAGCTCCAGTCGGCAGATTAGGGGTTAATAATTGAAGTTAGGTGTCGGCGATGTTAGGGAGGGCAGATTAGGGGTTAATACTATTTATTATAGGGTTAGTGAGGCGGATTAGGGGTTAATAACTTTATTATAGTGCCGCTCAGGTCCGCTCGGCAGATTAGGGGTTAATAAGTGTAGGCAGGTGGAGGCGACGTTGAGGGGGGCAGATTAGGGGTTAATAAATATAATATAAGGGTCGGCGGTGTTAGGGGCAGCAGATTAGGGGTACATAAGGATAACTTAGGTGGCGGCGCTTTGCGGTCGGCAGATTAGGGGTTAATAAGTGTAGGTAGCTGTCGGCGACGTTGTGGGGGGCAGATTAGGGGTTAATAAATATAATATAGGTGTCGGCGATGTTAGGGAGGGCAGATTAGGGGTTAATACTATTTATTATAGGGTTAGTGAGGTGGATTAGGGGTTAATAACTTTATTATAGTAGCGCTCAGGTCCGCTCGGCAGATTAGGGGTTAATAAGTGTAGGCGACGTTGTGGGGGGCAAATTAGGGGTTAATAAATATAATATAGGGGTCGGCGGTGTTAGGGTCAGCAGATTAAGGTACATAGGGATAATGTAAGTAGCGGCGGTTTACGGAGCGGCAGATTAGGGGTTAATAATAATATGCAGGTGTCAGCGATAGCGGGGGCGGCAGATTAGGGGTTAATAAGTGTAAGGCTAGGGGTGTTTAGACTCGGGGTACATGTTAGAGTGTTAGGTGCAGACGTAGGAAGTGTTTCCGCATAGCAAACAATGGGGCTGCGTTAGGAGCTGAACGCGGCTTTTTTGCAGGTGTTAGGTTTTTTTTCAGCTCAAATAGCCCCATTGTTTTCTATGGGGGAATCGTGCACGAGCACGTTTTTGAGGCTGGCCGCTTGCGTAAGCAACTCTGGTATCGAGAGTTGAAGCTGCGTTAAATATGCTCTACGCTCCTTTTTTGGAGCCTAACGCAGCCTTTATGTGGACTCTCAATACCAGAGTTATTTTTATGGTGCGGCCAGAAAAAAGCCGGCGTTAGTTTTTCGGGTCGTTACCGACAAAACTCCAAATCTAGCCGTTAGTGTTTAATGTCACTTTGAAGATCTAATATATATTTTAGTCTGTTTGTATGAAAGTTCATGAAATATCCTTTGCTAGCCATATGCTAATTTGACGTCTATCTATAATAATCTTGTCTGTTGCATATTATAAGTTAATAACATTCCTAATTTTTTCACTAGCCCTTATGGTAAAAACAAAATAGTGTCCCCCTATTTAAAAAAATGTTTAACAGCCTTGCTACATATCTATATTTTAATAAATCTTCCAATATCTATAATGTGCTTATGTATTTTTCTGTATTTTATTCCATATTTAAAGAAACACTGAACCCAATTTTTTTTCTTTCATAATTCAGATAGAGCATCCAATTTTAAGCAACTTTCTAATTTACTTCTATTATCAATTTTTCTTTGTTCTCTTGCTATCTTTATTTGAAAAAGAAGGCATCTAAGCTAAGGAGCCAGCACATTTTTGGTTCAGCACCATGGACAGCACTTGTTTATTGGTGCTGTCTAATCAGCAAGGACAACCCAGATTGTTCACCAAAAATGGGCCGGCATCTAAACTTACATTCTTGCTTTTCAAATAAAGATACCAAGAGAATGAAGAAAATTTGATAATAGGAGTAAATTAGAAAGTTGCTTAAAATTGCATGCTCTATCTGTATCACGAAATAAAAAAATTGGGTTCAGTGTCCCTTTAGGGATAAGGATCAATAAAATATAAGTGTACCTGTATTTGGCATTTCTGTTTTGGAGACTAGCAATATATTTATTTACATAATACATTCATCTTTACAAAGGATAATGTGGACATTATCTATACAGAGCCCTGCGGACGTGAAAAGCTAAAAGTTCCCTGGTGTCATGTAGTGTTAAATCAGTAAATCCAATGAACGCTCATCTGCCTTAACTTGTCAGAAATATTTTTATTTGGAGTCAAAAATAACAAAAACACCTCAACACTCTCAAACTGGAACCTTTTGCCTCCAGCTTGTAAAGGAAACAGGCTTAAAAATGAACTGTCAACCCAGCTAAAAAATGATGTTTGCTGCCCACACCCAAAGATATAATACTGCTACCTAAATGAGATACAACCTTTCAATTCATGTTGAAAGCTACATAAAACTTACATATTTTATACTAATTCATCAATGCACAAAATAGAACCTTCCTAAGTGTAATATTTAAACTTGAGCTGGAAAAGCAATGCACCAATAATATATGTGTGAAATGAATATTGGGTTGATGGGTCTCATTTTGGGAGTTTAAAACCTATTAAAAATATGTTCTGCACCCTTGACTTATTTTTATATATTTAAACACTTTATAACCATTTGTTTCCCTAAGGTTTTTCTTTGTACCAGGCTTGTCCGAGGTTTTTTTTTTTTTTTTAATTTATTATTTCTTTATTGAAATTTTCAAGAAATACAATATGCAATCAACAATGAGTTACAGTGATACAAATGAACAAAAGTCAATTCTAATACTCTGTTCTATATTTCTCTTACAACTATATCTGAGATGACTTATTTAATTATTGACAAGCCCAATGTTGGATATTTTGAAAAGATCTTCTTTACATACGTACTTCCTTTGATGCATGACAATGTATTGTACAATAACATTTTGCTAAACATAAAATAAATCAACATTAACAACATTAACTAAAACAACATCTTGCAAACTTTAAATCATTTCTATGTATTTAAAAGGTGAAGGCAAAACATCCTGTTAACCTGTTTATTAGCTTCAATCTATGCTACCTATTTTTGGTTTAAGAGATATCTACGGGTGGACCCCTTTCCATAATCTTTATTAAGTACCTGCGTAGGATTCCCAATAAAACATCATATCCTGAAACATTGTCAATCTATTTGTTTTAAGGTAAAAATATCTCTCTAGCATTAGGGCTCCCCTAACTTTTTCTCTCCAAGAATCGACTGTGGGGATCGTGTCAGATCTCCACATAGAGGCTATAAGCTGTTTTGCTGAATTTAACATAATGTATATAACATTCCTTCTAATAGCACACTGTACACTGCTCAACACATTGAAAAGACAGACTAATGGGTCGAGAGTAATGTTACAGGACATGGCCCTATTTATTTCTTCAATTATTTTTTCCCAAAAAGTTTTTATCTTCTCACACGACCACCATATATGGCCCATATTACCTGCTTCTAATTTGCATCTCCAACATTTCTCGTTGGCAGATGGAAATAGATGTTTCATTCTATTGGGTGTCAGATACCAACGATACAATATTTTATAGTTTGTTTCCAAAGCAAATGTTGTGTGGGCCGAGTGAGCTACGCCACGAAAGATCTCATCCCAAACTTTTGGGCTCTGAGCCCCTAGTAGTTCCCTTTCCCACCCTTTTGTGAAGTTGTGTGGTTTCGGAGTTGTTGCTGTGAGTAGTAATTTATATATGGATGAAATTAACCCTTTTTGTGTTATATTTGACATACACATCTGTTCAAAAGGGGTTAGCTGCCTCAACAAGCTATTCTTATCTCTGTGAGTCATTATGTAAAGATTTACCTGATGGTGCCTAAACCAATTGCTAAGGAAGCCAACCCCCTTCTCTTGTATTTCATTTCTCAGATTTATTTTCCCTAAAGTAGTTATAAGGGTGATAGGGATGAATTCCCTCAAACCATATCCACTAATTGGCTGATATCCTTGGCCTTCCTTAAATTCAGGATTCATCAATATTGGAGTTAGGGGTGAGTAAGTGCTGGAAATGCCTCTATAATTATCCCGTATGTGTTTCCAATCTGATAGGGAATTTGACACTGTGTGTGTGTGGTATTACCCTGTATCTTAGATAATAATTTGGGTATCCAGCAAATCCCTCCCAACTGTGGTACATTACTTAAGTCACATTCTATTTGAACCCAATGTTTGGGCTCATCCGAGCTATGTCTACACCACTCTACCAATCTCTGTAGCGAAATAGCCTGTTTGTATAATACTATATTAGGTACTCCCAATCCCCCCATGTACTTACTGGCATATAAGGAGGATTTATTTACCCTTGCAGGTTTTTTTTCCCAAATAAAGCTAAACAACGCTCTTTGTATTTTTTAAAGGTATAACTGCGTATGAGGAAGCGGTAATGTGTGCAATATATACAGGATTTTTGGTAATAAAACCATTTTTACTGTACTTACTCTCCCTATCCACGATATATTTTTAGATAGCCACGAAGATGCCTGGTTAGTGATGCTGTTAAGGAGTTTGGAGTAATTAAAGGTGCGGATTAAATCTAGACTATGTAGTAGATATATACCTAAATACTTAATATGTTTCTGTTGGATTGCGAATGGGCTGTTCAGTTTGATATTAATCAATTCTGCCGGTGGTATATGTAAAGGTAATAACTCCGATTTGCTGGGATTTATTAGGAAGTTTGAGACTCTTCCATATTCCAGCATCTCTGATTGCACTGCTGAAAGAGATTCCAAAGGGCATGTCAAGGACATCAGGACATCGTCCGCGAACATTGATAATTTGTATTCTCTATTTTTAATAATTATGCCCTTTATGTTGTTGTTTAACCTAATTCTGCTTGCTAATGTTTCTAGGGAAAGAATAAATAAAAGTGGGGAGAGCGGGCATCCCTGGCGCGTACCGTTTCGTATTTCGAATTGTTCCGACAACGTACCGTTGATTCTAATTTGAGCAGTGGGGAAGGAGTATAGGGCCATGATTCTATTTATGAAGGGGAGAGGAAAATTAAATTTATTTAGAGTTGTCTGTAGAAAGGTCCAATCTAATCTATCGAACGCTTTCTCAGCGTCTGTGGAGAGTAATATTGAGGATGTTTTATTAGCATTAATGTATTCTAGAATGTTCAATAATTTAACGGTATTATCCTTGGCTTCCCTCTGCGGTACAAAACCCACCTGATCCGGAGAAATCAATGTTGGGAGTAAGTTATTGAGTCTGCATGCCAAAACCTTAGCTAGTATCTTCAAATCTATATTTAATAGGGATATCGGTCGATAGTTTGCGGGGGTATCAGGTTTCTTGCCCGGTTTGGGGAGGACAGTGATATAAGCCTGTAGCATGGTGTCAGGCAATGTACCACCATCATCTATTTGACTAAAGGTGTTTAGTAGGTGGGGTGTTAAAATGTGAGAGAACGTTTTGTAATACGACCCGGTAAACCCATCCGGGCCCGGAGCTTTTTCAGGTTTTAAAGATTTAATGGCTACTATGATCTCTTTGTAACTCATGGGGGCCTGTAACTTTTCCCTATCTGCCTCGGTTAACTCTGGGACCTGTACGGTCTCTAAGTATTCTAGACATTTAATTTCGTGATCTGCATTATCTTTCCTAGGAAAGAGGTTATACAAAGTGTGGTAGTAATTTTTGAAGGTATCGGCTATTTTCTTTGTGTCTTCTACTCTTTCTCCTGTAGGGGTTTTTATAGAATGTATATAAGTTTTGGCTTGTTTGGACTTGAGTAACCTGGCTAGCTGACGTCCTGGTTTGTTAGCCTCGCAATAGTATTTCTGCTTAAGTTTGAATGCAGTCGATTGTGCTTTTATATGTAGATGTGATAGCATTTTAGCTCTATAAAATTTTAGTTGTTGAAGGATCCTATTATCTTGTGGGTGGAGTTTATGTGAAAGGTCCAGATGCTCAATTTCCTTAGCTATGTGGTTATATTCCTCCCTTAGAGAAAAATACCAAATATAAAAAAATGGTAATAGCGTGCGCCTGAGGTATGTGTCAAAAAACAAAACACCAAAAAATGGCGTGAAGGCAAAAAAACAAACTCAAATTACATACTCAAACTCAAATTCAAATTAATTGGTCTTCAAATAATGTAGTGCAGTGCTGTTTCTATAATAGTTAAAGAGTGTCACTTGGTGAAATAACTGAAGTGAAACAGTGTGGATTGTTTGTATATAAAACAACCCTATTCTATAACAATGTATATATGTGTATATACCTTTGTGCAAAGTGATCAAATAAAACAATTAAAAAATTATTAAAAAAAAAAAAACAACAGTAGTGAATAAACAACTGTGAATAAAACAAATTTAGCATATATAATCTCTATAGTATAAACTCTAAAACATGTAAAAAAGAAAGAAGCTTATCGTGAATAAGTCCCAGAAGTGGTGATATAAGTTGAACACTGGAGACTGGAAACGGAGGTGTTTCTAAAGTCAAATACTGAAGGTCTTTATCGTCTCAGTAGAAATATTCAGAGGAAAGGAATATTTGAAGAGCAAACGGCAGCTGGTCTTGGCGGTATCTGATCAGGACCCAAAATCTAGAAGTAGTAAGAAAGAAGACAGCGCCTCATTGTGCAAGTAGGTCTTGAATGTAAAATTCACAGTGGAAGTGGAGAAAAAAGGAAATATACTCACAAGAGTATTGGCACCCTTGTTGAAAGTGGTGCGAATAGGCGGGCTGACGTTTTTACAGCAGTCAGTACGCTGTGCCGGATGGCATCCGAGATCTTTAGTGGACGGCTGTGGGCTCTCCTCAGTAATTCAAATCCAAATCCTGTGTAGCTGTGCTGCCAGAAAAGTCAGCGTGCAGCCGCTCCCTGCATGCAATCAATGCTGCAAACTGGAAATGAGCAAATGATCATATGCAGAGCTGATTTAAAAAAAAGCCAGCCAAGCAGAATGATTGGTCAGCGTCAGACCAATAACAAACACAGACTGCATTTTATACACTGCTTGTACCATTACAGTTTAACAATTGTGTTGGTGTATTCGATCATTGTTTGTTATTGGTCTGACGCTGACCAATCATTCTGCTTGGCTGGCTTTTTAAATGTGTTGTACTAATTGTGCCATATACCTTTTCTGATGAAACGGCCAGGAGCTTGTGGCCGAGAAACGCGTTAAAGCTCATCACAATAAAGTGTTTTTTATTCTTTTATATGAAGCCTTGTATTCTGTGGCTTTTTTATGGTTGCCCGCCAAGCCATTTCTATTACTAGCAGAGTTTTTTATCGAAATCAGCTCTGCATAGGATCATTTGCTCATTTCCAGTTTGCAGCATTGATTGCATGCAGGGAGCGGCTGCACGCTGACTTTTCTGGCAGCACAGCTACACAGGATTTGGATTTGAATTACTGAGGAGAGCCCACAGCCGTCCACTAAAGATCCGGCACAGCGTACTGACTGCTGTAAAAACGTCAGCCCGCCTATTCGCACCACTTTCAACAAGGGTGCCAATACTCTTGTGAGTATATTTCCTTTTTTCTCCACTTCCACTGTGAATTTTACATTCAAGACCTACTTGCACAATGAGGCGCTGTCTTCTTTCTTACATATTCCTCCCTTAGTTGTTTATTTTTGTTGGCCCTAATTTTTTTTTTTTCTAAGCCTTTGAGGGCTGCCTCTTATCACAGGCTTTTTTTTTTTTTTTTTTTTTTTTAATAATTTTTTATTGAGGTTTTTGCATAACAAACATAAAACTTAGTACACCTTTTTTGTCAAAAGCACGAAATACATACAAGATTGACCAAAACATTTCGGTAGCTATATAATACATTGGTGAAAGGCTAATGAAACCTCAGTTTTTCAATAATACATCATAAATGCCTGACCAGCTGGAAATATAGTATAAGGCCCCATGGGCCAAAAGTATAGACAGAAAGAGATATCTGATGGCCAGATGTCTAGCTCTTTAGGAGCTTCAAAAAGCGCGGGAATGCGTGTATAGAGAAAGGGGGAGGGGAAAATTCAGCGGGTAAGCACCGCTATATATAGGGGGAGAAAAGGTGGAGGGTGGAGCCATAGATATATGAAAGTATTTTAGGAAACTTGAGTGACATGAGGAATAAACTGATACCATACATGGGAGAGAAAGCATCAGTTAAGACATATCAGTAAAGGCTAAGACCATGTCTGACATACGTAACTTAAAGAGCCCCTGAGCCTGACAGTGACAGGGTAATATCATAGTTCCTGAGTGTTGGGCGATGTCTAAATGTCTTTGTACTATCAATATTACTATGATCCCCATTAAACTATGGAGTGTTAAAGTGTGAAACTGAAAGTAGCAAATATATGTATAAGAGTTAAATCATAAGGTTCTAGAGGGTAAACCCTAGATATATTCCCCTACTAGCCTTACTTGTGTGCATCTTATAAATTAGGTGAGAAGATTACATAGGCATAATTATAGGCTCAGACTATAGAGTTAGGCACCATGTATAGAGATAATGTCGCCACGTGGAGCTCCAGAACCCACTAACATCAGCATTAGCATCAGTAAACCAAATCTCGCTAACTCAGTCGTATATATATCCGTTACAACAGGGCGAAGGATATATGTGTATAATGGCTGTATGTGGTGCCCTAACACATTAATAGCAACTTGATTTCTACAGCAATACATCTTGGCATGTAGGTGCTAACATAATGATAACATAACATAGCTGCCAAGATTTATTAATAGGAGTCCCTGCGACAATATTTTAAGGTGTATGGGCTGCTGGGGATTCATGTCTCATAATATATAGTATTTTATAGGGACTACAAGATCATTCCTAGAGACTAAGTCCATATAAAGACTGCAGAAATGATAGGTTTTGTGTAAAATATATCTATGCTATCTCCTCTAATTGTGAATATGGTAGGAAAGATTTACCACTAGTCATATGGGAGTTTAGGCATGAAATTGTATCAATTCCTCAGTCCCCTATTCATATTCCAGGGCATAGCTGATCTCAAATAGAAATGTTAGTAGGCCTAGATGCATAAGTAGTACACTGTTGTAGATAGGGGGCATGTTGTAGTATGCAATATAGTCAGCTATGTTACATCTCACTTTATTAGTTGGCTATAAGTAGTAAAGGACAATCAAACACGTGGATTACTTAGCTGCTATCAGAATCATCTCCACAACATTCAGTGTAACACATACATTATATTATGGTTCTGGGAGTATTGCAGTGGAGAGGTAAAGGTTATGTTCAAATGAAGCTAAACAATAGGGTGCCAATATTTAGAGTAAAAGCTCAATAACATAGAAGATGAGAAATTAAAGTTTCACACAAGCTAAATTAATGTTAGTAAATTAGTAAAATGAAATAGGTAGGACAGAGGATAACTGACTATTGAGTAGTGCTAGTAGGTAAAGTGGTCATAATGCCATTTAGAGCTTAAGCTGTTAGGTGAACCTATTGCGCTCATATATCTGATAGAGGACAATAATAACTGCAACCAAGAAACCACAACCCTATAGTGTAAGGATCAGTAACATTCATTCTCAATATATAAAAATATTTGAGCTGAGTTTATAGGTTAGTTAATATAGGTATTTCAGACACTGTAAGTAAGGGATAGCATGAGAGCAAAGTGGAATTGAGACCATATGTACATAATAAATCACCGCATCCAACATGTTGATCATATCATCATTAACAAGAATCAGTGGAGCTGAGAAGTAACTAGAATATCTTGTAAAGCCATGTAAAGATTTCCAACAATAGTAGGTGAGAGAACAGACAACAGAAATGTAACAGTAATGAGATTTTTTTGTTAAACTAGAAACTGGACATATAAAATCAAATAAAGAAACTAATATCATTTGCTAAAGTAGATGTAAGCGATTGTACTAAGGTATTCTGATTTCCCCTCATAGAACCTATGATAAAATACAATAAAGTGGAGTTCTATAGAAGCATCAAACAGTATAAGCATAGAATCACAGTAACTACACCTCCATTATTGGCAACAGAGCTATAGACATTTATAGTTTGGAGGGAAATAGAACATTTTAAACTATAGCTAAATGAGTTGCTTTTAAACATTGAAATTTAGGAAATAGTCCGGTGCGAACTTTTCCTGTGAGTTGTAGTCTTTTATTATCCATGGATAGCCGATATAATGAAAAGCAGAACAACAAGTAGAAAGGTCCCAAGACAGCAGCAACAGTCCACACTTGTAGCCTGAGGCACTACTACTATACATCCGATGCCTAGCTTAGGCGATATCTTTCTTGCTGGGCCATATTTCTGCTTATGTAGAGAATGCCTTTCTTGCTGCTCGGTATTCGTTTTAGCGGCGGTGGGCTGTAAGGTACTGTGCTGCTCTGAGAAACATATTTGTTTCTGCCCAGGAACCAGGCTGTTACTTCGTAGGTGGAGAGTCCAAGTCGGTAATATGTATCCGACCCTGCGCTGTTTCCCTTCCTGCTTCATGACCCCGATTAGGCTATCAGTCCGATATTTATTAGGCTGGGGATAGCTGGTGTCAAATCCAAAATCGCAGGGAATCCCACAGCAATCTGAGGTCAGTTCAGATCTCGGCATATCCGGGCCCACAGTAGGGAGGCCGACAACATTCTTAGGTAACGGCGGGTCGAACATCTGACAACCTACTCCATCCTCTAGGCAAGCGGCCTTATGTTGTGCATGCTGGATCCAGGGAGAGGAGGCTACAGGGATCCGGCATGAGGGTGTCAGTTCAGCAAGTTGTTTTACAGCTAGAGCTGTATGCGTCTGTGTATGAGACCGGAGGACTATCCGCTCCGTCTCCTTCACTGCCACTGCATATGCCTCTGTATTCTCTGAGCTGCAACGGATAAGACATCTTAGGGAGCTAAATTGGCTCGTCATACGACGGTCTAGTTCTATTAGGAGGGCCCTTACTTCTCTAGAATCCTCCATAGTGCCGCGGTACAGCTGTTGAATCAGTTTAGGTTGCCTTAAAGCAATAGGAGTAGTGTAGTATGCAGGATGATGGTAGAGACCTCGTGGCAGCAACTAAGGTTATAAGCTGCCAGCTGCAGTAGGCCCCAAATCTCAATGCCTCCGCAATTACTACAACTCACAGATATCTGAATTTTGCTTCTTAAAAAGTAGGCAGAGGTAGTTTCCTTTAATTCCTGTGCTTTTTGAGAGTTTAAGGGGTTATTAAAATGAAAATTTGTACAGGTTTAAGCAATTGTAGGAGAGGAGCTCCAAGCATAAACGTCTGCTCTCTTTGGTTGTAGGCTCCGCCTGTTGGCCCTAATTTTAATTAATGAACCCCTTATAAAGCTCTTATGGGCCTCCCACACCATGGCCGGTGCAATGTCCCCCTTAACGTTGTGAACAAAAAATTCTTGCATTTCACCTTCTAGCTGCTCACAAATCGCCGGGTCCAACAAAAGTGTCTCATCTAATCTCCAATTAAAATCCCTTATTGGGGCTGAGGGCCAGGTCACAGAGCATTTAACCATGGAGTGGTCTGACCACGCCGTATGTGAGATGTTTGCTAAAGCAGCATTGGATAAAGTTAGATGATCTAACAAAATATAGTCTATTCTCGAGTATGATCTATTGGGACTCAAGAAGAATGTATAATCCCTTCTATCAGGATTAGCAACTCTCCAGGGATCATGTAGTCCAAATGCATGTAAAAAATGCCAAAGTGACCTCAATGTGTTCTTAGCTATGTGAATATTTGTATTTGAGCTATCTAATGAAGGATTAATTGGCATATTGAAGTCGCCTAGTACTATCAGTTGTCCCTTCTGTATGTCCTGTATAAGGGGAATTATAGACTTGAAGAAAATAGCCTGTTTATGGTTGGGGGCATATATATTGACTATTGTCACTATTTTATTATATAAGATTCCGCTTATTGTGTTTCCAATCTGATAGGGAATTTGACACTGTGTGTGTGGTATTACCCTGTATCTTAGATAATAATTTGGGTATCCAGCAAATCCCTCCCAACTGTGGTACATTACTTAAGTCACATTCTATTTGAACCCAATGTTTGGGCTCATCCGAGCTATGTCTACACCACTCTACCAATCTCTGTAGCGAAATAGCCTGTTTGTATAATACTATATTAGGTACTCCCAATCCCCCCATGTACTTACTGGCATATAAGGAGGATTTATTTACCCTTGCAGGTTTTTTTTCCCAAATAAAGCTAAACAACGCTCTTTGTATTTTTTAAAGGTATAACTGCGTATGAGGAAGCGGTAATGTCTGAAATATATACAGGATTTTTGGTAATAAAACCATTTTTACTGTACTTACTCTCCCTATCCACGATATATTTTTAGATAGCCACGAAGATGCCTGGTTAGTGATGCTGTTAAGGAGTTTGGAGTAATTAAAGGTGCGGATTAAATCTAGACTATGTAGTAGATATATACCTAAATACTTAATATGTTTCTGTTGGATTGCGAATGGGCTGTTCAGTTTGATATTAATCAATTCTGCCGGTGGTATATGTAAAGGTAATAACTCCGATTTGCTGGGATTTACTAGGAAGTTTGAGACTCTTCCATATTCCAGCATCTCTGATTGCACTGCTGAAAGAGATTCCAAAGGGCATGTCAAGGACATCAGGACATCGTCCGCGAACATTGATAATTTGTATTCTCTATTTTTAATAATTATGCCCTTTATGTTGTTGTTTAACCTAATTCTGCTTGCTAATGTTTCTAGGGAAAGAATAAATAAAAGTGGGGAGAGCGGGCATCCCTGGCGCGTACCGTTTCGTATTTCGAATTGTTCCGACAACGTACCGTTGATTCTAATTTGAGCAGTGGGGAAGGAGTATAGGGCCATGATTCTATTTATGAAGGGGAGAGGAAAATTAAATTTATTTAGAGTTGTCTGTAGAAAGGTCCAATCTAATCTATCGAACGCTTTCTCAGCGTCTGTGGAGAGTAATATTGAGGATGTTTTATTAGCATTAATGTATTCTAGAATGTTCAATAATTTAACGGTATTATCCTTGGCTTCCCTCCGCGGTACAAAACCCACCTGATCCGGAGAAATCAATGTTGGGAGTAAGTTATTGAGTCTGCATGCCAATACCTTAGCTAGTATCTTCAAATCTATATTTAATAGGGATATCGGTCGATAGTTCGTGGGGGTATCAGGTTTCTTGCCCGGTTTGGGGAGGACAGTGATATAAGCCTGTAGCATGGTGTCAGGCAATGTACCACCATCATCTATTTGACTAAAGGTGTTTAGTAGGTGGGGTGTTAAAATGTGAGAGAACGTTTTGTAATACGACCCGGTAAACCCATCCGGGCCCGGAGCTTTTTCAGGTTTTAAAGATTTAATGGCTACTATGATCTCTTTGTAACTTATGGGGGCCTGTAACTTTTCCCTATCTGCCTCGGTTACCTCTGGGACCTGTACGGTCTCTAAGTATTCTAGACATTTAATTTCGTGATCTGCATTATCTTTCCTAGGAAAGAGGTTATACAAAGTGTAGTAGTAATTTTTGAAGGTATCGGCTATTTTCTTTGTGTCTTCTACTCTTTCTCCTGTAGGGGTTTTTATAGAATGTATATAAGTTTTGGCTTGTTTGGACTTGAGTAACCTGGATAGCTGACGTCCTGGTTTGTTAGCCTCGCAATAGTATTTCTGCTTAAGTTTGAATGCAGTCGATTGTGCTTTTATATGTAGATGTGATAGCATTTTAGCTCTATAAAATTTTAGTTGTTGAAGGATCCTATTATCTTGTGGGTGGAGTTTATGTGAAAGGTCCAGATGCTCAATTTCCTTAGCTATGTGGTTATATTCCTCCCTTAGTTGTTTATTTTTGTTGGCCCTAATTTTAATTAATGAACCCCTTATAAAGCTCTTATGGGCCTCCCACACCATGGCCGGTGCAATGTCCCCCTTAACGTTGTGAACAAAAATTTCTTGCATTTCACCTTCTAGCTGCTCACGAACCGCCGGGTCCAACAAAAGTGTCTCATCTAATCTCCAATTAAAATCCCTTATTGGGGCTGAGGGCCAGGTCACAGAGCATTTAACCATGGAGTGGTCTGACCACGCCGTATGTGAGATGTTTGCTAAAGCAGCATTGGATAAAGTTAGATGATCTAACAAAATATAGTCTATTCTCGAGTATGATCTATTGGGACTCGAGAAGAATGTATAATCCCTTCTATCAGGATTAGCAACTCTCCAGGGATCATGTAGTCCAAATGCATGTAAAAAATGCCAAAGTGACCTCAATGTGTTCTTAGCTATGTGTATATTTGTATTTGAGCTATCTAATGAAGGATTAATTGGCATATTGAAGTCGCCTAGTACTATCAGTTGTCCCTTCTGTATGTCCTGTATAAGGGGAATTATAGACTTGAAGAAAATAGCCTGTTTATGGTTGGGGGCATATATATTGACTATTGTCACTATTTTATTATATAAGATTCCGCTTATTGTGTTTCCAATCTGATAGGGAATTTGACACCGTGTGTGTGGTATTACCCTGTATCTTAGATAATAATTTGGGTATCCAGCAAATCCCTCCCAACTGTGGTACATTACTTAAGTCACATTCTATTTGAACCCAATGTTTGGGCTCATCCGAGCTATGTCTACACCACTCTACCAATCTCTGCAGCGAAATAGCCTGTTTGTATAATACTATATTAGGTACTCCCAATCCCCCCATGTACTTACTGGCATATAAGGAGGATTTATTTACCCTTGCAGGTTTTTTTTTCCAAATAAAGCTAAACAACGCTCTTTGTATTTTTTGAAGGTATAACTGCGTATGAGGAAGCGGTAATGTCTGCAATATATACAGGATTTTTGGTAATAAAACCATTTTTACTGTACTTACTCTCCCTATCCACAATATATTTTTAGATAGCCACGAAGATGCCTGGTTAGTGATGCTGTTAAGGAGTTTGGAGTAATTAAAGGTGCGGATTAAATCTAGACTATGTAGTAGATATATACCTAAATACTTAATATGTTTCTGTTGGATTGCGAATGGGCTGTTCAGTTTGATATTAATCAATTCTTCCGGTGGTTTATGTAGAGGTAATAACTCTGATTTGCTGGGATTTACTAGGAAGTTTGAGACTCTTCCATATTCCAGCATCTCTGATTGCACTGCTGAAAGAGATTCCAAAGGGCATGTCAAGGACATCAGGACATCGTCCGCGAACATTGATAATTTGTATTCTCTATTTTTAATAATTATGCCCTTTATGTTGTTGTTTAACCTAATTCTGCTTGCTAATGTTTCTAGGGAAAGAATAAATAAAAGTGGGGAGAGCGGGCATCCCTGGCGCATACCGTTTCGTATTTTGAATTGTTCCGACAACGTACCGTTGATTCTAATTTGAGCAGTGGGGAAGGAGTATAGGGCCATGATTCTATTTATGAAGGGGAGAGGAAAATTTAATTTATTTAGAGTTGTCTGTAGAAAGGTCCAATCTAATCTATCGAACGCTTTCTCAGCGTCTGTGGAGAGTAATATTGAGGATGTTTTATTAGCATTAATGTATTCTAGAATGTTCAATAATTTAACGGTATTATCCTTGGCTTCCCTCTGCGGTACAAAACCCACCTGATCCGGAGAAATCAATGTTGGGAGTAAGTTATTGAGTCTGCATGCCAATACCTTAGCTAGTATCTTCAAATCTATATTTAATAGGGATATCGGTCGATAGTTCGCGGGGGTATCAGGTTTCTTGCCCGGTTTGGGGAGGACAGTGATATAAGCCTGTAGCATGGTGTCAGGCAATGTACCACCATCATCTATTTGACTAAAGGTGTTTAGTAGGTGGGGTGTTAAAATGTGAGAGAACGTTTTGTAATACGACCCGGTAAACCCATCCGGGCCCGGAGCTTTTTCAGGTTTTAAAGATTTAATGGCTACTATGATCTCTTTGTAACTTATGGGGGCCTGAAACTTTTCCCTATCTGCCTCGGTTACCTCTGGGACCTGTACGGTCTCTAAGTATTCTAGACATTTAATTTCGTGATCTGCATTATCTTTCCTAGGAAAGAGGTTATACAAAGTGTGGTAGTAATTTTTGAAGGTATCGGCTATTTTCTTTGTGTCTTCTACTCTTTCTCCTGTAGGGGTTTTTATAGAATGTATATAAGTTTTGGCTTGTTTGGACTTGAGTAACCTGGCTAGCTGACGTCCTGGTTTGTTAGCCTCGCAATAGTATTTCTGCTTAAGTTTGAATGCAGTCGATTGTGCTTTTATATGTAGATGTGATAGCATTTTAGCTCTATAAAATTTTAGTTGTTGAAGGATCCTATTATCTTGTGGGTGGAGTTTATGTGTAAGGTCCAGATGCTCAATTTCCTTAGCTATGTGGTTATATTCCTCCCTTAGTTGTTTATTTTTGTTGGCCCTAATTTTAATTAATGAACCCCTTATAAAGCTCTTATGGGCCTCCCACACCATGGCCGGTGCAATGTCCCCCTTAACGTTGTGAACAAAAAATTCTTGCATTTCACCTTCTAGCTGCTCACGAACCGCCGGGTCCAACAAAAGTGTCTCATCTAATCTCCAATTAAAATCCCTTATTGGGGCTGAGGGCCAGGTCACAGAGCATTTAACCATGGAGTGGTCTGACCACGCCGTATGTGAGATGTTTGCTAAAGCAGCATTGGATAAAGTTAGATGATCTTACAAAATATAGTCTATTCTCGAGTATGATCTATTGGGACCCGAGAAGAATGTATAATCCCTTCTATCAGGATTAGCAACTCTCCAGGGATCATGTAGTCCAAATGCATGTAAAAAATGCCAAAGTGACCTCAATGTGTTCTTAGCTATGTGTATATTTGTATTTGAGCTATCTAATGAAGGATTAATTGGCATATTGAAGTCGCCTAGTACTATCAGTTGTCCCTTCTGTATGTCCTGTATAAGGGGAATTATAGACTTGAAGAAAATAGCCTGTTTATGGTTGGGGGCATATATATTGACTATTGTCACTATTTTATTATATAAGATTCCGCTTATGGCTAGAAATCTACCCTCCCTGTCTTTATTCTGATCTATCAATGTGAATGGGGTAGATTTATGTATAAGGATGCTCACTCCATTAATCTTTTTCTTATTATGTGCACTATGATAATGCTGCGGATAGGCACCATGCATGAATTTAGGTATGGAGCCACTCTTGAAGTGGGTTTCCTGAATGCCTACTATTTCCCCCCCTTTGTGACCTATGTCTCTAAGAGCTAATGATCTCTTGTGTGGGGTATTAAAGCCTTTTACATTTTGTGTTACCAATTGAATACATGTATCAGCCATTTATTTACCTTTTACCCTCCTCCTCTTTTCCAACATGGCACTTTACCTGTATATAGGATGAAATGATTCTGCAAGATAAATCCTAACAAATTTCTAACAACATGAAATCTAACAACATATAGAACAATTAACTGATCAAAATAATGGCAATTGTGTGGGGGAATGGCTAATCAATTCCAAACGGAATTTACTTAACCCACATATTGTTTTTCAACTTCTTTTCATACCATTCACCTCCAATCACCCTCACTTTGTAAATTAACTAGGCAGTTCAAACAATTGAAACATGGAAAACAACCCTAAACAGTAAATAAAAAGTACCATAATGTTGATTATCTACTAGACACTTATCAGAGAATTATCATATTCAGATGAGTGCTAACATACTGAAATCATTTAGCATCCAGCCTATGACATAAGAAACATACTTTACCACTCTACCATTGATCTCACCACTGAAATGAAAAGTCCCATGGTAGTCTCTTTTCAGCCCATCTGGGTCCCAGAGTTCACTGAAGATTGAGATGTAGTTTTCTGGGAAGTTGTTTTCTTAAATTTGACCGTCTGCCATTCCCTTCGCTGAGGCAAAGGGGCAGCACGGGAAGACGGGGCTGTAGTGTTAGCTTGTCCTGGGTCTGTGTCTCCAGGAGGAGGTAGGATTTCTAGTTTTCTGCAAAAATCTCCAATTTCTGACGGAGATGTACATATTGCCCTCCTATTCTTCCATATTGCCACTAGATGAAAGGGATGACCCCATCTGTAGTTGATGTTCTTTGTTTGCAGGTGTTTCGTGAGCGGCGATAATTCTTTCCTTCTAATGAGAGTTCTGGTGGACAGATCAGCAAAAAACTGCAGCGTTGATCCCTCTTGCTGTATCGGACGTTTCTCTCTCGCCGCTGTCATAATACTTTCCTTTATTTGAAAGCTGTTGATCCTCACTATCACATCCCTGGGGGGAGCAGATTCTGGGGGTTTAGGCCTCAAAGCTCTGTGGGCACGATCTGTGACCACTTCCATGTTGTCAGATGAATTTAATAATGATAAGAACAGGGATTGCAGATATTCTTGTAAGTTAGAAGCTTCTATGACCTCTGCGATGCCTCGTATCCGTATGTTATGTCGTCTGCAACGGTTTTCCATTTCTTCCAGTTTGTCTTCTAACTGTAGAATTACTTTATCTTGTTGTTCCATCTGATCACTCAGTTTGGTCAGGTCCAAGGATTGGGCCTGTGTGGTTTCTTCTAAACCTTCAACCCTGTTCCCAATCTCTACTATGTCTCTTTTAAGATCTGCTATCTCTTCTTTTATGCACTGTTTAACTTGCACTATGAGAGTTGAGAAGTTTTTCTTTGATGGGATAGAAGAAATTACGTTGTTAGGTACTGATACCATGTAATTTTCTTCATCAGAATCTGACTCCGATGATCCGGAGGAAGGTTGGTGTGTTAACGATACTTGTGACATATCTTTAGGTGAAGGTAGTGGGGTGGCTTTGAAATATTCATCTACTGTTGGTTTTAAGGATCCCCCCCCTTTGCTTGATTTCCCCTTCTGTAAAGTTTTCCTAGGAGACATCTTCTAACCACTCTAAAAATGTCAGAAGTGAGAGGGAGTATTCCAATGACAACTGCCAGGCAGTAAAGATTCAGTGTTAAACTAAGTCACTCTTTGTTGCACTTAGATTGATTAAAATGTCCTGAAGACTCCCAATCTCCTGACAGCCTTTATACATTTATTGAGGTCTGAGGCATATGTGAGATCTGCTCCCTTTAATCTTTTCCCAGAGACCAGGAAACCATTCCCCTTTTGTCAGAGTAAGAGAGGGACGTGACAGGGCAGTTGTATGTTAAGCTTATAATAAGTGAAAGATTGTCATGGTACTTCTGTATCTCTGCTCCTATTTAATGCTTCATAACCTCAGCACGATAAGGAAGTCTCTGCTCTACTTGTCGGTTTCTCATGAGAGTAAAAATTAAAAGAGATATAACATGTGATCGATCTTTGTTTGTTTACTGAGCCGCCATCTGCACGACCAGTACTGAAATTATGAGAGAGGAGTTTTGCAAATAAACGCTGCTGTGTTGTATTGATCAGTGTCTCTCATTTGAGTAGCTCTCTATACTTCTGTCCCCAGAATGTAAGCCTGCTTTCCCATGCAGCTGTTAAGGATATAACCAACAGATAGCTGCTCTCACACAGCGCAAAGATCCGGGCTAAGTATTCTATGCTGCGTGTACTGGTCATCTAAAATGGCGCCCGGTTCTCCTATGCGTGTGCAACACCCTGTAAGTGATCTTATAAGCGTTTTCCTGTTAGGTGCTTCTTTCTTATTTGTTTTCTTTATGTTTCAGGGGTGTTTATGGCACATAGTGATAATAGTACCTTAACTCACATAGTCCAGAAGCGCCGTCTGTTATTTTTGTTCTCAGACGCGATAACGGGTGTCCTTTCTTATTTTTACTAGTCTCCCCGTAGTCAGCGTACCATCCCGACTACAGAGGTGATGTTGCCTGAACTGTTGCTGGTGATTTAGAGGTGCCGGTATTGACTTTGTGGGCTAACACTCCGGAGCTCACCTATAGTGCGGCCATCTTCAGCAAGCGCCGGCTCCGCCCCCTGTCCGAGGTTTTTATCTAGGTTTTGCCATTTGTCCAGTATTGAACTGGAGAGTCTGATATATTTAATAGCATATAGAAATCCAGGAGTAAAATGCTGTGGGCATAGTCATGGTGGACAGGTGCAGGGTGAGGGAGGTCAGAGGAATTGATTGGGTGTTACAGGGACAGAGTTGGGGTGATTATTTTATGTGGCTTATGTAATGGGTGGCTGAGCAGTTTAGTCCCTGATTCTGATCTCTGTTCTTCTGTCCCTCTGAGACAGTTATATGTCGCTATTTGCAGAATTTCCGTTAGCCCCACCCACAGAATACCCAGATGCACCCACAAATGGTCCAGACACACCCACTGACCACCAAGACACACTCACAATCCTGCCCCCTAAGCACCCATGATCCCACCCCTCCCAACACAGCTCCACCCACAAAATGGTGACAGCCCCCATCAACCTCTGCCCAATCTAGAAAACAAAACAAAACAAAAATTATGTTTTCAAATGCCCTCTCTTAGATAAAATATAAAGTTCACTACATTGTTCTTTAACATCAACAAATTTTGCAGTTTAAAAGCAAATTTCATAATACATGGTAAGTTAGCATAGAAGCTATGATATAAGACGTACTATGAAGCACAAATACACAATTAATATATGCTACTCATGTCTGTAATTTTATTTTTCAATTAAAGTGATAATAAATTAGTTCAGAAAATAAAATGCCTATAACTATGAACTGCATTTAAAGAAAAACATACAATTTAATCAAAAAGTATGCTTTAAACACTGAGGGCTAGATTACAAGGGGCATGCTAACGTTAGTGTGCACGCAATATAAGAATATCACGGGTGAGTTAATTTATGCGTGTTTTTCAAGTTGAAAGTAAATGCGTTTGCACATCAGGGGCGCGATCCGATAAACGGCGTAGTTTGCGGCGCAAGCGAGGGAACCCGCGTCGCCCGCAGTTTCAGCTTGCAACTCGAGCTATCCAATATGCGGCGCCGTCAGTTGCTAAAGTGGCGCAAGTCTGACAAAGTAGCGATGTCCAGAAATCTGGTGAAGTACAGATTTTTGGAGTCGCCAGTGACTTGCGCCACGTTAGAAACTGCCGGCGCCTACAAAACCTGACTAAAGTCTAAATCACCCGCACTGTCTAACACGCCTCCTAAACATAGCCCGACACGTCTAACCCTCTATCCGCTAACCCCCCTCACTAGCCTAACAATAAAAAAATGTATTAACCCCTAAACCGCCGCTCCCGTAGCCCGCCGCAACCTAATAAAGTTATTAACCCCTAAACCGCCGCTCCCATACCCCGCCGCCAGCTATATTAAATCTCTAACCCCCTAAAGTGAGCCCCTAACACCGCCGCCATCTATTTTAGAATTATTAACCCCTAATTTAATCCCCCTACCCCGCCGCCATCTATATTAAATTATTTAACCCCTAAAATACTAAACTATCCCTACCACTAAACCTAAGTCTAACCCTACAAATAGCCCTGAAAAGGGCTTTTTGCGTGGCATTACCCCAAAGTAAACTGCTCTTTTGCCAGCCCTTAAAAGGGCTTTTTGCGGGGCATGCCCCAAAGTAACAGCTCTTTTGCCAGCCCTTAAAAGGGCTTTTTGCGGGGCATGCCCCAAAGAAAACTGCTCTTTTACCAGCCCTTAAAAGGGCTTTTGGCGGGGCTTTGTCACAAAGTAAACAGCTCTTTTGCATCTAATCTAAATCCCCCTACACCGCCGCCAGCTATATTAAATACATTAACCCCTAATCTAATCCCCCTACACCGCCGCCAGCTATATTAACTATATTAACCCTAATTATATTAGGGTTAATATAGTTAATATAATTATTATATTATATATATTAACTATATTAACCCTAATTATATTAGGGTTAATATAGTTAATATAGTTACTATAGTATTTATATTAACTATATTAACTCTATCTAACCCTAACTAAATTCTTATTAAATTAATCTAATTCATATTATAAACTAAAATATTCCTATTTAAATCTAAATATTTAGCTATAAAATAAACCCTAATGGCTAGATTTGGAGTTTTGTCGGTAACGACCCGAAAAACTAACGCCGGCTTTTTTCTGGCCGCACCATAAAAATAACTCTGGTATTGAGAGTCCACATAAAGGCTGCGTTAGGCTCCAAAAAAGGAGCATAGAGCATATTTAACGCAGCTTCAACTCTCGATACCAGAGTTGCTTACGCAAGCGGCCAGCCTCAAAAACGTGCTTGTGCACGATTCCCCCATAGAAAACAATGGGGCTGTTTGAGCTGAAAAAAAACCTAACACCTGCAAAAAAGCCGCGTTCAGCTCCTAACGCAGCCCCATTGTTTGCTATGCGGAAACACTTCCTACGTCTGCACCTAACACTCTAACATGTACCCCGAGTCTAAACACCCCTAGCCTTACACTTATTAACCCCTAATCTGCCGCCCCCGCTATCGCTGACACCTGCATATTATTATTAACCCCTAATCTGCCGCTCCGTAAACCGCCGCTACTTACATTATCCCTATGTACCCCTAATCTGCTGCCCCTAACACCGCTGACCCCTATATTATATTTATTAACCCCTAATCTGCCCCCCACAACGTCGCCTCCACCTGCCTACACTTATTAACCCCTAATCTGCCGAGCGGACCTGAGCGGTACTATAATAAAGTTATTAACCCCTAATCCGCCTCACTAACCCTATAATAAATAGTATTAACCCCTAATCTGCCCTCCCTAACATCGCCGACACCTAACTTCAATTATTAACCCCTAATCTGCCCACTGGAGCTCACCGCTATTCTAATAAATGTATTAACCCCTAAAGCTAAGTCTAACCCTAACACTAACACCCCCCTAAGTTAAATATAATTTACATCTAACGAAATTAATTATCTCTTATTAAATAAATTATTCCTATTTAAAGCTAAATACTTACCTGTAAAATAAATCCTAATATAACTACAGTATAAATTATAATTATATTATAGCTATTTTAGGATTAATATTTATTTTACAGGCAACTTTGTAATTATTTTAACCATGTACAATAGCTATTAAATAGTTAAGAACTATTTAATAGTTACCTAGTTAAAATAATTACAAAATTACCTGTAAAATAAATCCTAACCTAAGTTACAATTAAACACTATACTATCATTAAATTAATTACATAAAATACCTACAATTACCTACAATTAAAACTAACACTACACTATCAATAAATAAATTAAATACAATTCCTACAAATAACTACAATGAAATAAACTAACTAAAGTACAAAAAATAAAAAAGAACTAAGTTACAAAAAATAAAAAAATATTTACAAACATAAGAAAAATATTACAACAATTTAAAACTAATTACACCTACTCTAAGCCCCCTAATAAAATAACAAAGACCCCCAAAATAAAAAATGCCCTACCCTATTCTAAATTACTAAAGTTCAAAGCTCTTTTACCTTACTAGCCCTGAACAGGGCCCTTTGCGGGGCATGCCCCAAGAAGTTCAGCTCTTTTGCCTGTAAAAAAAACCATACAATACCGCCCCCCAACATTACAACCCACCACCCACATACCCCTAATCTAACCCAAACCCCCCTTAAATAAACCTAACACTAAGCCCCTGAAGATCATCCTACCTTGTCTTCACCTCACCAGGTATCACCGATCCGTCCTGGCTCCAAAATCTTCATCCAACCCAAGCGGGGGCTGGCGATCCATCATCCGGTGGCTGAAGAGGTCCAGAAGAGGCTCCAAAGTCTTCATCCTATCCGGGAAGAAGAGGCGATCCGGACCGGCAACCATCTTGATCCAAGCGGCATCTTCTATCTTCATCTGATGACGACCGGCTCCATCCTGAAGACCTCCACCGCGGACCCATCTTCTTCCGGCGACGTCCAACTGAAGAATGACGGTTCCTTTAAGGGACGTCATCCAAGATGGCGTCCCTCGAATTCCGATTGGCTGATAGGATTCTATCAGCCAATCGGAATTAAGGTAGGAATATTCTGATTGGCTGATGGAATCAGCCAATCAGAATCAAGTTCAATCCGATTGGCTGATCCAATCAGCCAATCAGATTGAGCTCGCATTCTATTGGCTGTTCCGATCAGCCAATCGGAATTTGAGGGACGCCATCTTGGATGACGTCCCTTAATGGAACCGTCATTCTTCAGTTGGACGTCACCGGAAGAAGATGGGTCCGCGGTGGAGGTCTTCAGGATGGAGCCGGTCGTCATCGGATGAAGATAGAAGATGCCGCTTGGATCAAGATGGTTGCCGGTCCGGATCGCCTCTTCTTCTCGGATAGGATGAAGACTTTGGAGCCTCTTCTGGACCTCTTCAGCCACCGGATGATGGATTGCCAGCCCCCGCTTGGGTTGGATGAAGATTTTGGAGCCAGGACGGATCGGTGATACCTGGTGAGGTGAAGACAAGGTAGGATGATCTTCAGGGGCTTAGTGTTAGGTTTATTTAAGGGGGGTTTGGGTTAGATTAGGGGTATGTGGGTGGTGGGTTGTAATGTTGGGGGGGGTATTGTATGTTTTTTTTACAGGCAAAAGAGCTGAACTTCTTGGGGCATGCCCCGCAAAGGGCCCTGTTCAGGGCTGGTAAGGTAAAAGAGCTTTGAACTTTAGTAATTTAGAATAGGGTAGGGCATTTTTTATTTTGGGGGTCTTTGTTATTTTATTAGGGGGCTTAGAGTAGGTGTAATTAGTTTAAAATTGTTGTAATATTTTTCTTATGTTTGTAAATATTTTTTTATTTTTTGTAACTTAGTTCTTTTTTATTTTTTGTACTTTAGTTAGTTTATTTCATTGTAGTTATTTGTAGATATTGTATTTAATGAATGTATTGATAGTGTAGTGTTAGGTTTAATTGTAGGTAATTATAGGTATTTTATTTAATTAATTTAATGATAGTATAGTGTTAGGTTTAATTGTAACTAAGGTTAGGATTTATTTTACAGGTAATTTTGTAATTATTTTAACTAGGTAGCTATTAAATAGTTCCTAACTATTTAATAGCTATTGTACCTGGTTAAAATAATTACAAAGTTGCCTGTAAAATAAATATTAATCATAAAATAGCTACAATGTAATTATAATTTATATTGTAGCTATATTAGGATTTATTTTACAGGTAAGTATTTAGCTTTAAATAGGAATAATTTATTTAATAAGAGTTAATTAATTTCGTTAGATTAAAATTATATTTAACTTAGGGGGGTGTTAGTGTTAGGGTTACACTTAGCTTTAGGGGTTAATACATTTATTAGAATAGCGGTGAGCTCCGGTCGGCAGATTATCGGTTAATAATTGAAGTTAGGTGTCGGCAATGTTAGGGAGGGCAGATTAGGGGTTAATACTATTTATTATAGGGTTAGTGAGGCGGATTAGGGGTTAATAACTTTATTATAGTAGCGCTCAGGTCCGCTCGGCAGATTAGGAGTTAATAAGTGTAGGCAGGTGGAGGCGACGTTGAGGGGGCAGATTAGGGGTTAATAAATATAATATAGGGGTCGGCGGTGTTAGGGGCAGCAGATTAGGGGTACATAAGGATAACGTAGGTGGCGGCGCTTTGCGGTCGGCAGATTAGGGGTTAATAAGTGTAGGTAGCTGTCGGCGACGTTGTGGGGGGCAGATTAGGGGTTAATAAATATAATATAGGGGTCGGCGGTGTTAGGGGCAGCAGATTAGGGGTACATAGTGATAAAGTAGTTGGCGGTCGGCAGATTAGGGGTTAAAAAAAATTAATCGAGTTGCGGCGATGTGGGGGGACCTCGGTTTAGGGGTACATAGGTAGTTTATGGGTGTTAGTGTACTTTAGAGTACAGTAGTTAAGAGCTTTATAAACCGGCGTTAGCCCAGAAAGCTCTAAACTACTGACTTTTTTCCTGCGGCTGGAGTTTTGTCGTTAGATGTCTAACGCTCACTTCAGACACGACTCTAAATACCGGAGTTAGAAAAATCCCATTGAAAAGATAGGATACGCAATTTACGTAAGGGGATCTGCGGTATGGAAAAGTCGCGGCTGAAAAGTGAGCGTTAGACCCTATTTTGAGTGACTCCAAATACCGGAGGTAGCCTAAAACCAGCGTTAGGAGCCTCTAACGCTGGTTTTCACGGCTACCGCCCAACTCTATATCTAGCCGTAAGATAGCTACAATATAATTAATAATTACATTGTAGCTATGTTAGGGTTTATATTTATTTTACAGGTAAATTGTTAATTATTTTAACTAGGTATAATAGCTATTAAATAGTTATTAACTATTTAATATCTACCTAGTTAAAATAATTACCCAATTACCTGTAAAATAAATCCTAACCTAAGTTACAAATACACCTACACTATCAATAAATTAAATAAACTACAAATATCTATCTAAAAATACAATTAAATAAACTGAACTAAATTACAAAAACAAACAAACACTAAATTACAAAAAATAAAAAAAAGATTACAAGATTTTTAAGCTAATTACACCTATTCTAAGCCCCCTAATAAAATAATAAAGCCCCCCAAAATAAAAAAAATTCCCTGCCCTATTCTAAATTAAAAAAAGTTCAAAGCTCTTTACCTTACCAGCCCTTAAAAGGGCCTTTTGTGGGGCATGCCCCAAAGAATTCAGCTCTTTTGCATTTCAATAAATATACAATACCCCCCCCCAACATTACAACCCACCACCCACATACCCCTATTCTAAACCCACCCAAACCCCCCTTAAAAAAGCCTAACACTACCCCCCTGAAGATCTCCCTACCTTGTCTTCACCACACCGGGCCGAACTCCTCATCCGATCCGGGCGATGTCTTCCTCCAAGCGGCAAAGAAGAATTCTTCCTCCCGACGATGTCTTCCTCCAAGCGGCAGCAACGTCTTCTTCCTTCCGGCAGCATCTTCCATCAAGCGGCATCTTCAATCTTCTTTCTTCGCTCCGCCGCCGCGGAGCATCCATCCCGGCCGACGACTGAACGACAAATGAGGTATCTTTAAATGATGTCATCCAAGATGGCGTCCGCCAAATTACGATTGGCTGATAGGATTCTATCAGCCAATCGGAATTAAGGTAGAAAAATCTGATTGGCTGATTGAATCAGCCAATCAATCAGATTCAAGTTCAATCCGATTGGCTGATTGGTTCAGCCAATCGGATTTAACTTGAATCTGATTGGCTGATTCAATCAGCCAATCAGATTCAAGTTCAATCCGATTGGCTGATTGGTTCAGCCAATCGGATTGAACTTGAATCTGATTGGCTGATTCAATCAGCCAATCAGATTTTTCTACCTTAATTCCGATTGGCTGATAGAATCCTATCAGCCAATCGGAATTCGGCGGACGCCATCTTGGATGACGTCATTTAAAGATACCTCATTCGTCGTTCAGTCGTCGGCCGGGATGGATGCTCCGCGACGGCGGAGCGAAGAAAGAAGATTGAAGATGCCGCTTGATGGAAGATGCTGCCGGAAGGAAGAAGACGTTGCTGCCGCTTGGAGGAAGACATCGCCGGGAGGAAGAATTCTTCTTTGCCGCTTGGAGGAAGACATCGCCCGGATCGGATGAGGAGTTCGGCCCGGTGTGGTGAAGACAAGGTAGGGAGATCTTCAGGGGGGTAGTGTTAGGCTTTTTTAAGGGGGGTTTGGGTGGGTTTAGAATAGGGGTATGTGGGTGGTGGGTTGTAATGTTGGGGGGGGGGTATTGTATATTTATTGAAATGCAAAAGAGCTGAATTCTTTGGGGCATGCCCCACAAAAGGCCCTTTTAAGGGCTGGTAAGGTAAAGAGCTTTGAACTTTTTTTAATTTAGAATAGGGCAGGGAATTTTTTTTATTTTGGGGGGCTTTATTATTTTATTAGGGGGCTTAGAATAGGTGTAATTAGCTTAAAAATCTTGTAATCTTTTTTTTATTTTTTGTAATTTAGTGTTTGTTTGTTTTTGTAATTTAGTTCAGTTTATTTAATTGTATTTTTAGATAGATATTTGTAGTTTATTTAATTTATTGATAGTGTAGGTGTATTTGTAACTTAGGTTAGGATTTATTTTACAGGTAATTGGGTAATTATTTTAACTAGGTAGATATTAAATAGTTAATAACTATTTAATAGCTATTATACCTAGTTAAAATAATTAACAATTTACCTGTAAAATAAATATAAACCCTAACATAGCTACAATGTAATTATTAATTATATAGTAGCTATCTTAGGGTTTATTTTATAGGTAAGTATTTAGATTTAAATAGGAATATTTTAGTTTATAATATGAATTAGATTTATTTAATAAGAATTTAGTTAGGGTTAGATAGAGTTAATATAGTTAATATAAATACTATAGTAACTATATTAACTATATTAACCCTAATATAATTAGGGTTAATATAGTTAATATATATAATGTAATAACTATATTAACTATAATATACTTAGGGTTAATATAGATAATATAGCTGGCGGCGGGGTAGGTAGATTAAATTAGGGGTTAATAATTTTAATAGAGATGGCGGCGGTTTAAGGGGCTTACATTAGGGGTTAATACTATTAATATAGGTGGCGGCGGTGTAGGGAGGGCAGGTTATAGGGCAAAAGAGCTGTTTACTTAGGGGCAAAGCCCCGCAAAAGGCCCTTTTAAGGGCTGGTAATAGAGTTTATTACTTTAGGGGGATTAGATTAGGGGTTAATAATATTAATATAGCTGGCGGCGGTATAGGGGGATTAGATTAGGGGTTAATAATTTTTATATAGGTGGCAGCGGTGTAAGGGGTCAGATTAGTGGATAGATAAGGTAGATGGCAGCGGTGTAAGGGGTTCACATTAGGGGATAGATAAGGTAGATGGCGGCGGTTTTAGGGGTTCACATTAGGCAATAGATAAGGTAGGTGGCGGCGGTTTTAGGGGCTCACAGTAGGGGGTTAGTTTATGTAGATGGCGGCGGGGTCCGGGAGCGGCGGTTTAGGGGTTAATAACTTTATTAGTGATTGTGGCGGGGGATCGCGGTTGACAGCTAGATAGACATTGCGCATGCGTTAGGTGTTAGCTTTATTTTCTAGCTAGTTTAGGGAGTTACGGGGCTCCAATAGTCAGCGTAAGGCTTCTTACGGCTGCTTTTTGTGGCGAGGTGAAAATGGAGTAAGATTTCTCCATTTTCGCAACGTAAGTCCTTACGCTGCATATTGGATACCAAACTGTGCTGGTTTGGTATACCTGCCTATGGCCCAAAAAACTACGGGCGACAGCAGAAATATACGCGCGTAACTTCTAGGTTACGCAGTATATAGGATACCAAACCAGCGCAAATATTGGCGTCACCGGCTTTTGCGGGCGACGATTTTTATCGGATCGACCCCCAGGTTAGCATCACTTAAGGCTTCATGTAAAGGGTTAGGGACAAAATAAATACATTAAAATAAACTGTTACACTCATATAAACACTATCTGATAAAAATTAGTCATATAAATATTCGTAAATATTTGAACCCTTAAATAATTTTTAAGGGTTCAAAGGCATATGGTTAATGACCAGGTATTTGACTGCAAAGGGTTATTATATACACTGTATATATATATATATATATATATATATATATATATATATATATATATATATATATATATGTATATATATATATGTGTGTGTCTAAATAATAATTATATAATAATATTTAATAATGTGTTTACTGTGTACTTACTGTAAATATTTCACATTCCAATGTTTTTCACATACAGGAAAATGCAATTTTTATTTTCATATCTATTCATATATGTATTTTACATTAACATAAGATAAATATAAAAATATATATTTAATAATAAAAATTACATTTTTTTCAACATGAAGAACATTGTAATGTAAAATATGCATAACATTCTTTGGGTTTTGCAATGTAGGTCTGACGGGGTGTCAGGTTAGCGCACATGAAGAATTAGTTATCCTAAAGGGACATGAAACCCCAATTTTTCTTTCATGATTCAGTTAGAGAATACAATTTGAAACAACTTTCCAATTTACTTCTATTATTTAATTTGCTTCCTTCTCTTGTTATCATTTGCTGAAAGGTTTATCTAGGCAAGTTCATGAGCAGCAGAGAAACTAGGTTCTAGCTGTTGATTGGTGGCTGCATATATATATTGAATGTGATTGGCTCACCCATGTGTTCAGTTAGAAACTAGTAGTGCATTGCTACTCCTTCAACAAATGATACCAAGAGAATGAAACAGATTAGATAATAGAAGTAAATTAGAAAGTTGTTTAAAATTGTATTCTCTATCTGAATCATGAAAGAAAAATGTTGGGTTTCATGTACCTTTAAGGTGCGTTATTGAAATATTAAATACTGTAAAAAATATTAATAATAATAATAATATATACAGTATATATATATATATATATATATATATATATATATATATACTCTAGGTATTATTTAGATTTTTTTAGTACATCTATAATAATTATTTATTAATATTTTTCAATATTTTATATTTAATACATACAAAATGCACCTTAAGATAACTTGTGTTGGGTTAGTGCACTTGAATATTTAATCCTGTTGGGCTTAAGTGCGCAAACCTGACAGGAGTACACTAAAACTCGGCATAAGTTATCTTAAGGTGCATTATTTATTTATTAAATATAAAATATTGAACAACATTAATAATTAATATAAATAATTTTACAGATGTACTAAAAAAAGTCCTTCTTAATACATAGATAAGATAGGTATTTTTTTATTATTATGAATACAATATTTCATATTTAATATTTAAATAACGCCTTAAGATAGCTAATTGTTCATGTGCGCTAACCCAGCACCGCATTAGACCTACATTGCGAAACCCGAAGCGCATTATGCATATTTTACATTCTAATGTTCTTCATATAGAAAATTTTTAATTTTTACTATAAGATATATATTTCTATATTTATCTAAAATTGTGAATGTAAAATATAGATCTATACCTATATATCTATAGAATAAAAGCAAAGATGTGATACCAGCGCTCAAATCGGATCTCAATATCAGTATACGAATTTGCAAAAAAGGACTTGCAAAGAGAATGTATAAATATATATATATATATGTACAAAGGATATTATGATGGTGAGTCTGTATATAAACACTTACGCCTAGATTTAGAGTTCGGCGGTAGCCGTCAAAACCAGCGTTAGAGGCTCCTAACGCTGGTTTTGGGCGCCCGCTGGTATTTGGAGTCAGTGATTAAAGGGTCTAACGCTCACTTTTCAGCCGCGACTTTTCCATACCACAGATCCCCCTACGCCATTTGCGTAGGCTATCTTTTCAATGGGATCTTTCTAACGCTGGTATTTAGAGTCGTTTCTGCAGTGAGCGTTAGAGCTCTAACGACAAAATTCCAGCCGCCTGAAAATAGCAGGAGTTAAGAGCTTTCTGGCTAACGCCGGTTTATAAAGCTCTTAACTACTGTACCCTAAAGTACACTAACACCCATAAACTACCTATGTACCCCTAAACCGAGGTCCCCCCACATCGCCGCCACTCGATTAAAAATTTTAACCCCTAATCTTCCGACCGCCACCTACGTTATACTTATGTACCCCTAATCTGCTGCCCCTAACACCGCCGACCCCTGTATTACATTTATTAACCCCTAACCTGCCCCCCACAACATCGCCGCCAGCTACTTAAAATAATTAACCCCTAATCTTCCGACCGCAAAGCGCCGCCACCTACGTTATCCCTATGTACCCCTAATCTGCTACCCCTAACACCGCCGACCCCTATATTATATTTATTAACCCCTAATCTGCCCCCCTCAACGTCGCCTCCACCTGCCTACACTTATTAACCCCTAATCTGCCGAGCGGACCGCACCGCTACTATAATAAAGTTATTAACCCCTAACCCGCCTCACTAACCCTATCATAAATAGTATTAACCCCTAATCTGCCCTCCCTAACATCGCCGACACCTAACTTCAATTATTAACCCCTAATCTGACGACCGGAGCTCACAGCTATTCTAATAAATGTATTAACCCCTAAAGCTAAGTCTAACCCTAACACTAACACCCCCCTAACTTAAATATAATTTACATCTAACGAAATAAATTAACTCTTATTAAATAAATTAATCCTATTTAAAGCTAAATACTTACCTGTAAAATAAATCCTAATATAGCTACAATATAAATTATAATTACATTGTAGCTATTTTAGGATTAATATTTATTTTACAGGCAACTTGGTATTTATTTTAACTAGGTACAATAGCTATTAAATAGTTAAGAACTATTTAATAGTTACCTAGTTAAAATAATAACAAATTTACCTGTAAAATAAATCCTAACCTAAGATATAATTAAACCTAACACTACCCTATCAATAAAATAATTAAATAAACTACCTACAATTACCTACAATTAACCTAACACTACACTATCAATAAATTAAATAAACACAATTGCTACAAATAAATACAATTAAATAAACTAGCTAAAGTACAAAAAATAAAAAAGAACTAAGTTACAGAAAATAAAAAAATATTTACAAATAAGAAAAATATTACAACAATTTTAAACTAATTACACCTACTCTAAGCCCCCTAATAAAATAACAAAGCCCCCCAAAATAATAAATTCCCTACCCTATTCTAAATTAAAAAAGTTACAAGCTCTTTTACCTTACCAGCCCTGAACAGGGCCCTTTGCGGGGCATGCCCCAAGAAGTTCAGCTCTTTTGCCTGTTAAAAAAAACATACAATACCCCCCCCCCAACATTACAACCCACCACCCACATACCCCTAATCTAACCCAAACCCCCCTTAAATAAACCTAACACTAATCCCCTGAAGATCTTCCTACCTTGTCTTCACCATCCAGGTATCACCGATCCGTCCTGGCTCCAAGATCTTCATCCAACCCAAGCGGGGGTTGGCGATCCATAATCCGGTGCTGAAGAGGTCCAGAAGAGGGTCCAAAGTCTTCATCCTATCCGGCAAGAAGAGGACATCCGGACCGGCAAACATCTTCTCCAAGCGGCATCTTCGATCTTCTTCCATCCGGTGCGGAGCGGGTCCATCTTGAAGCAGGCGACGCGGATCCATCCTCTTCTTCCGATGTCTCCCGACGAATGACGGTTCCTTTAAGGGACGTCATCCAAGATGGCGTCCCTCGAATTCCGATTGGCTGATAGGATTCTATCAGCCAATCGGAATTAAGGTAGGAATTTTCTGATTGGCTGATGGAATCAGCCAATCAGAATCTAGTTCAATCCGATTGGCCGATCCAATCAGCCAATCAGATTGAGCTCGCATTCTATTGGCTGATCGGAACAGCCAATAGAATGCGAGCTCAATCTGATTGGCTGATTGGATCAGCCAATCGGATTGAACTTGGTTCTGATTGGCTGATTCCATCAGCCAATCAGAAAATTCCTACCTTAATTCCGATTGGCTGATAGAATCCTATCAGCCAATCGGAATTCGAGGGACGCCATCTTGGATGACGTCCCTTAAAGGAACCGTCATTCGTCGGGAGACATCGGAAGAAGAGGATGGATCCGCGTCGCCTGCTTCAAGATGGACCCGCTCCGCACCGGATGGAAGAAGATAGAAGATGCGGCTTGGAGAAGATGTTTGCCGGTCCGGATGTCCTCTTCTTGCCGGATAGGATGAAGACTTTTGAGCCTCTTCTGGACTTCTTCAGTGGATGTCTAGCCCCCGCTTGGGTTGGATGAAGATATCGGAGCCAGGACGGATCGGTGAACCTGGTATGGTGAAGACAAGGTAGGAAGATCATCAGGGGATTAGTGTTAGGTTTATTTAAGGGTGGTTTGGGTTAGATTAGGGGTATGTGGGTGGTGGGTTGTAATGTTGGGGGGGGGGTATTGTATGTTTTCTTTTACAGGCAAAAGAGCTGAACTTCTTGGGGCATGCCCCGCAAAGGGCCCTGTTCAGGGCTGGTAAGGTAAAAGAGCTTGTAACTTTTTTAATTTAGAATAGGGTAGGGAATTTATTATTTTGGGGGGCTTTGTTATTTTATTAGGGGGCTTAGAGTAGGTGTAATTAGTTTAAAATTGTTGTAATATTTTTCTTATGTTTGTAAATATTTTTTTATTTTCTGTAACTTAGTTCTTTTTTATTTTTTGTACTTTAGCTAGTTTATTTAATTGTATTTATTTGTAGCAATTGTATTTAATTTATTTATTGATAGTGTAGTGTTAGGTTAATTGTAAGTAATTGTAGGTAGTTTATTTAATTATTTTATTGATAGGGTAGTGTTAGGTTTAATTATATCTTAGGTTAGGATTTATTTTACAGGTAATTTTGTTATTATTTTAACTAGGTAACTATTAAATAGTTCTTAACTATTTAATAGCTATTGTACCTGGTTAAAATAATTACAAAGTTGCCTGTAAAATAAATATTAATCCTAAAATAGCTAAAATATAATTATAATTTATATTGTAGCTATATTAGGGTTTATTTTACAGGTAAGTATTTAGCTTTAAATAGGATTAATTTATTTAATAAGAGTTAATTTATTTCGTTAGATGTAAATTATATTTAAGTTAGGGGGGTGTTAGTGTTAGGGTTAGACTTAGCTTTAGGGGTTAATACATTTATTAGAATAGCGGTGAGCTCCGATTGGAAGATTAGGGGTTAATAATTGAAGGTAGGTGTCGGCGATGTTAGGGAGGGCAGATTAGGGGTTAATACTATTTATGATAGGGTTAGTGAGACGGATTAGGGGTTAATAACTTTATTATAGTAGCGGTGCGGTCCGCTCGGCAGATTAGGGGTTAATAAGTGTAGGTAGGTGTCGGCGACGTTGTGGGGGGCAGATTAGGGGTTAATAAATATAACATAGGGGTCGGCGATGTTAGGGGCAGCAGATTAGGGGTACATAGGGATAATGTAAGTTGTGGCGGTTTACGGAGCGGAAGATTAGGGGTTAAAACTGTAATGCAGGGGTCAGCGATAGCGGGGGCGGCAGATTAGGGGTTAATAAGTGTAAGGTTAGGGGTGTTTAGACTCGGGGTACATGTTAGAGTGTTAGGTGCAGACGTAGGAAGTGTTTCCCCATAGGAAACAATGGGGCTGCGTTAGGAGCTGAACGCTGCTTTTTTGCAGGTGTTAGGGTTTTTTTCAGCTCAAACAGCCCCATTGTTTCCTATGGGAGAATCGTGCACGAGCACGTTTTTGAGGCCGGCCGCGTCCGTAAGCAACTCTGGTATCGAGAGTTGCATTTGCGGTAAAAATGCCCTACGCTCCTTTTTTGGAGCCTAACGCAGCATTTGTTTTAACTCTCGATACCAGAGTTAAATTTATGGTGCGGCCAGAAAAAAGCCCGCGGAGCGTTAACAGCCCTTTTACCGCCGAACTCTAAATCTAGGCCATATATATATATATGTACAAAGGATATTATGATGGTGAGTCTGTATATAAACACTTACGCCTAGATTTAGAGTTCTGCGTTAGCCGTCAAAAGCAGCGTTAATGGGTCCTAACGCTGCTTTCTACCGCCCGCTGGTATTTAGAGTCAGTCAGGAAAGGGTCTAACGCTCACTTTCCAGCCACGACTTTTCCATACCGCAGATCCCCCTACGCCAATTGCGTATCCTATCTTTTCAATGGGATCTTTCTAACGCCGGTATTTAGAGTCTTGGCTGAAGTGAGCATTAGAAATCTAACGACAAGACTCCAGCCGCAGCAAAAAGCCAGGAGTTAAGAGCTTTCTGGGCTAACGCCGGTTCATAAGGCTCTTAACTATTGTGCTCTAAAGTACACTAACACCCATAAACTACCTATGTACCCCTAAACCAAGGCCCCCCCACATCGCCTCCACTCTATTACATTTTTTTAACCCCTAATCTGCCGACCGCACACCGAAGAAAACCTACATTATCCCTATGTACCCCTAATCTGCTGCCCCTAACATCGCCGACCCTTACATAATATTTATTAACCCCTAATCTGCCCCCCCCAACGTCGCCGCTACCTACCTACAATTATTAACCCCTAATCTGCCAACCGGACCTCACCGCTACTCTAATAAATGTATTAACCCCTAAAGCTAAGTCTAACACTAACACCCCCCTAAGTTAAATATAATTTTATTCTAACGAAATAAAATAATTCTTATTAAATAAATTATTCCTATTTAAAGCTAAATACTTACCTGTAAAATAAACCCTAATATAGCTACAATATAAATAATAATTATATTGTAGCTATTTTAGGATTTATATTTATTTTACAGGCAACTTTGTATTTATTTTAACCAGGTACAATATCTATTAAATAGTTAATAACTATTTAATAGCTACCTAGTTAAAATAATTACAGAATTACCTGTAAAATAAATCCTAACCTAAGTTACAATTAAACCTAACACTACACTATCAATAAATTAATTAAATAAACTATCTACAATTATCTACAATTAAATCAACTAAACTAAATTGCAAAAAAAAACCCACTAAATTACAAAAAATAAAAAAAAGATTACAAGAATTTTAAACTAATTACACCTACTCTAAGCCCCCTAAAAATGCCCTACCCTATTCTAAAATAAAAATTGTAAAGCTCTTTTACCTTACCAGCCCTTAAAAAGGCCTTTTGCGGGGCATGCCCCAAAGAAAACAGCTCTTTTGCATTTAAATAAACATACAATGCCCCCCCCAACATTACAACCCACCACCCACATACCCCTAATCTAACCCAAACACCCCTTAAAAACCTAACACTAAGCCCCTGAAGATCTTCCTACCTTGTCTTCACCACGCCGGGTATCACCGATCCGTCCAGAAGAGGGTCCGAAGTCTTCCTCCTATCCGGCAAGAAGAGGTCCAGAAGAGGGTCCAAAGTCTTCATCCTATCCGGTAAGAAGAGGAGATCTGGACCGGCAAACATCTTCATCCAAGCGGCATCTTCTATCTTCTTCCATCCGGCGCGGAGCGGGACCATCTTGAAGCAGCCGGCGCGGATCCATCCTCTTGTAACGACGTCCTAAGTCCGAATGAAGGTTCTTTTAAATGACGTCATCCAAGATGGTGTCCCTCGAATTCCGATTGGCTGATAGGATTCTATCAGCCAATCGGAATTAAGGTAGGAAAAATCTGATTGGCAGATGGAATCTGCCAATCCGATTCAAGTTCAATCGGATTGGCTGATTTCTTTTTTGCTACTTTCTACTCACTCCGGTCCGGGAGTGAGTTACTTTTCACTTGATGGTGACTATGTCAGTATATTTTTGGTTTTATGCTTTTGCCCAATAAATCCTTTTTACCACAATTTGAAGATCTTTTCGTCAGTTTATCCGGTGCAGCCGTACTAACTGTTCTTGTGTTAAAAATAATATGCAGGGGTCAGCCATAGCGGGGGCAGCATATTAGGGGTTAATAAGTGTAAGGTTAGGGGTGTTTAGACTCGGGGTTCATGTTAGGGTGTTAGGTGCAGACTTAGAAAGTGTTTCCCCATAGGAAACAATGGGGCTGTGTTAGGAGCTGAACGCTGCTTTTTTGCAGGTGTTAGGTTTTTTTTCAGCTCAAACTGCCCCATTGTTTCCTATGGGGGAATCGTGCACGAGCACGTTTTTGAAGCTGGCCGCGTCCGTAAGCACCGCTGGTATTTAGAGTTGCAGTGGCGGTATATATGCCTGTACGCTCCCTTTTTGGAGCCTAACGCAGCCCTTCAGACAACTCTAAATACCAGCGTTGTTTAAAAGGTGCGGGGGGGAAAAAGCACCTCTTTGGCCGCAGAACTCTAAATCTAGCCGTTAGTAAGTATGTATATATAAATATAAATATTTTGCTGGAATAAGAGTATTGTGCAGCGTGAAAATAAGATTTCAGTGTACCCCTAACACTGTAGGTAATATAAAAGAAAGAGAACAAATCCAATACACTTCCACGCAACTAAATACAATAAATAATAAAGTTTAGCAATAGTTTTTGTCAATAAATTCAAGTCCTTGGTATAGACAGAGACAAGAAAATTGAAGAATAGATGTCTCCTTACTGGAGCTTACCTCAATCATATGAGGTAATGTGTGGTCACATATGAAATGTTGTCCGTTCTCTCTTGGTCAGTCTGCGGTTCATGGCAGTACTGGAATTTTTGGTGTTATGAATTTTTCTGTCTTTCGATGCAACCTTGTGTATGGCACTTGTCTTTATGAAACTTCCAGGGTCTTTATACTGGAGCCTTGGTGTCTCTTAAGCGTATGGTACTTCTGCTTTGTATCCTTTGGTCTCCGATTTCCAGCAACAGCTACACAGGAAGTCCATACACAAGGTTGCATCGAAAGACAGAAAATTTCCTAACTCCAAAAATTCCAGTACTGCCGTGAACCGCAGACTGACCAAGAGAGAACGGAAAACATTTCATATGTGACCACACATTACCTCATATGATTGAGGTAAGCTCCAGTAAGGAGACATCTATTCTTCAATTTTCTTGTCTCTGTCTATACCAAGGACTTGAATTTATTGACAAAAAACTATTGCTAAACTTTATTATTTATTGTATTTAGTTGCGCGGAAGTGTATTGGATTTGTTCTCTTTCTTTTATACTATATATCTATAGGAATATATACAGGTAAAGATATATATATAGAGAGATATGTATTTAAAAATAAAAATAAATTTTTCTTGCATATGAAGAATAATTGGAATATGCAATATTAATAACTAATGTTAGGTTAGCGTGCAAAAAGAGTTGTTTTTTCTTCTTCTGTGCTATCCATTGAAGTCTATGGGGAGAAAAAGTTAGCCCGGTCGCGATATCCAAAGTCCTAAAATAAGCGTGCTCCAGGTTTCGCTCGCTCAAAAGTTTTACTTGTAATATGTGTTCTAACCAGCGTGTGCAATAAGATTACTTCTGGCGTTGTTAACGCTCAAGTGAAAGCACTAAATAGCGTGCCACTTGTAATCTAGCCCTGAATCACAAGGAAAAGCTTGATTGCAACTTATTGTCATGACAAAAAAAAAATACTACTTTAGGGTATATGATACATGATTAAGAATAGTTTATATGTCTTAATTACAGCCCTGAATTATGATTTTTGTTAAATAGATTTAATTTGGGGAGTTAAAAAATATACTGCATTTTTATATTAAAATCTTATTTTATTCTTCAGATAGTTTATTTTGTTTTTATATAATTAAAGGGACATGATAGATCACACACTTTTTAACAGCTTTCCAATTTACTTCTATTATATGTGCTTTATTCTCTTGTTATATTTGTTGAAGGAGCAGCAATGCACTACTAGGAGGTAGCTGAACACATTGGATGACCCCGTGTGAAGTGGGATATATGTGCAGCCTATCTAGGTATGCTTTTCAAAATAAGAGAACATATCAAATTAGGTCGTAGAAGTAAATTGGAAAGTTGTTTGAAATTGCATCCTCTATCCTCAGCCATATAATGGTGTTGGCTCAGGTGTAGATGATGCGCTTATAGATGGACATCTCCTGGGAGCTGGATGTGTGGTTAGGGACCCTGGAGGAGCCATTGTTTTCCCCTGTTGTTTTTTTTGGAGTAACATCAAAAAGGGTTCTGCTCTAACATAATATATCATGCAACCAGAGATGTGTGGAGGAGAAGAGAAGTTGGCTGATGAGGTTTTCCTTGGGTCAACAAACAGTTCTCAGCCTTTGTAGTGGAGCAGTTGGTCTTGCTGGCACGTGAGCCTTCTGACTTGCACAGCTTTTGTATACTACTGGCTTTCTCCCTCCTCGCACCACACATGATGCTGCAGTCTCAGGGATCCACAGAGCTGTGAGGTCCGTACCTTTGATGCCTAAAGAATGCTAAGTCTTGTAATGCAGAAGATTTAATGATGGATTTACTTAGTGCTAGAGACATCTATAGCAGTGTCTATGAACAGATTTTTTGTAGAAAGCTCTGCCAGTACCTAGTTTTAAACTAATTACTAACTCATACAAGTTAAAAGTAGCATTATTTAAGTGAGTCCCTTAAAATTCCTCTATAAAAATATATATATTTTTTTTAGGATTCAGAGAGAACTTACAATTTTAAACAACTTTGCATTTTACTTCTATTATCAAATTTGCCTCATCCCTTTATGTATTTTACTGAAGGAGTAGCATTGCACTACTGAGAGCAAGCTGAATACATCTAGTCAGCCAATCACAAGAGACAAATATGTGCAGACGCCAATCACCAGCTAACTTCCACTACTGTAGGATATGTACATATTCTTTTTCAACAATGGATACCAAGAGAAAAAAGAAAATTTTAAAATAGAAGTGAATTTAAAAGTGTCCTAAAATTACATGCGCTATCTGAATCATGCACGTTTAATTTGACTTTCCTATCCCTTCAAATAGCAGAATGTTTATCTCACATATCTCTTATTAAGCATTGCATGGATTATAGTCATGGAGACGTATGTTCTTGAAATTTATAAATGCGGTACTAACTGTAACTCTCCTTTACATCTCATTATTAGAGTACATAACCAGTTTAGGCCTATAGCTTTGTTACAGTTTGATGAAACAATATAGTTTGGTGGGTGGTTACATTGACGTGAAATGCCATTTTGAATTATTTTAGGGCCTCCACATAGGTTTATAAAAGGTAATTATTTTATTGCTTATTTCCATGATACGATCCGTTATCAGTTATCTGTTTTGACTATTTTAAGTGTCCATAGATTTAAAGGGATACTAAACCCACAATTTTTCTAATTTACTTCTATTATCAATTTTTCTTCGTTCTCTTGCTATCTTTATTTAAAAAGCAGGAATGTGATCATTGGAGCCGGCCCATTTTTGGTTGAGAACCTGGGTTATGCTTGCTTATTGGTGGGTAAATGTAATCCTCCAATAAGCAAGCGCTATCCATGGTGCTGAACCTAAAATGGGCTGGCTGCTAAGATTTACATTCCTGCTTTTAAAATAAAGATAGCAAGAGAGCGAAGAAAAATTGATAATAGGAGTAAAATAGAAAGTTGCTTAAAATTTCCTGCTCTATCTGAATCATGAAATAAAAAATGTGGGTTCAGTGTCCCTTTAAGTTAAACTTAGTTGAGATCATGTGTAATGATTCTTGAGATATATCTCATGGGTTGTTGTGCTAATTACTGTGTGCAAGTGTGGCCTATTTTTTATTCATTTTTCTTTAATATTAGGGGCCAGATTACATATATATATATATATATATCAAAATAACAAGAGTATTGCATTGAGCAATGATACTTTTTTTATTGGACTAACTATACATTTATAAGATGACAAGCTTTCGGAAGAGTTCCTTCCTTTATCAAGTCTGAAGCAATACTAACCAATTCAATGGAATTTACAGATTGTATCTTAAAACACAGAATAGCTAAGAAGACAGTGCAGGGAGAGGAGGAGGTGTTGTAAAAATCATGAGGGGGGCTTAGGTAACAGGCAGACAGTGTCCAGTGTAGGAGAACAGACAGGGGAAATATATAGCTTTACATAGAGCATATACTGACATAAAGTTATATATCAACATTGAATCAATATCTATAGAGATGTGAAATTGTATATACAGGGGGAATACAAAAGTTAAGAAAAGACAAAAGTGTGGACATAGGCTTACCTGTGTACCTATGTATAAAGAATGTGGAATATACAATGTAATTGACTAAATGAAAGTACATTACAAAAATTTTTGATAATGTGTTAAGAATCCAGAGTCCACATTTAGTCCAGAATTAAACAGGTTGAAGTGCATTATCATTTTCATTTCAAAGGTTTTTCTTTCCATGGTGTTATTGAAGTTGCCTCTGAGAATTTTGATTTTGAGGTTTTGGATGGAGTGGTCAGGTTGGGTGAAATGGTGACCAACAGGGGTGCAGTATTTTGTTTCACAGTGG